>NW_010412178.1:14953-27441 GCF_000710305.1 Buceros rhinoceros silvestris | reverse complement strand
GGCGGGGGAAGAGGTGGCTGGAAACTGCCTGGGGAGAAGGCCCTGGGGGGCTTGGTGACAGTGGCTGGAGAGGAGCCAGCAGTCTGCCCAGGCCACCGTGTGCCCAAGAAGGCCAGCGGCATCCTGACTTGTATCAGCACTGGTGTGGGCAGCAGGAGCAGGGCAGGGATCGTGCCCCTAGGAATGGGGGCACTGGGGAGGCCACCCCTCGAATCCTGGGTCCATTTTGGGCCCCTCACTCCCAGAAGGACATTGAGGGGCTGCAGCATGTCCAGAGAAGGGCAGCAAAGCGGGTGGAGGGTCTGGAGGACAAGTCTTACAAGGAGCAGCTGAGGGACCTCGGTGGGGTTAGTGCGGAGAAAAGGAGTCTCAGAGGTGACCTTATCACTCTGCAGCACACAGAACAGAGAAGGGCAACGGAGCTGGTGCAGGGTCTAGAGCACAAGGAAGGAGGAGCGGCTGAGGGACCTGGGAGGGTTGATCCCAGAGAACAGGAGGCTCAGGGGACACCTTCTGGCTCTCCACAACTCCCTGACAGGAGGCTGGAGTGAGGAGGGGGTTGATCTCTTCTTCTCCTGAGGAACAAGCAACAGGACAAGAGGGAACGGCCTCAAGTTGTGCCAGGGGAGGTTGAGATTGTCCCTGAGGAGCCATTTCTTGCCCTTTGGGGTTGTCCTGGCCTTGCCCAGGCTGCCCAGGGCAGTGGTGGAGTCCCCGTCCCTGGAGGGGTTTCCCAGCCGTGTGGAGGTGCTGCTGAGGGACAGGGGTCAGTGGTGACCTGGCAGTGCTGGGGGAATGGGGGGACTCGAGTTGCTGGAAGCTCTCTTCCAACCAAATGGTTCTGTGATTTTATGATTGTCTTGGCCTAACCAAGGTCAAGGGGCCACACTCTCACTTGGAAAACAGACAACACCCTTGGGTGATCTACAGTACCTGCAGGCACAGCCCAGCGCTGCTCTCGTTCTTCTGCTGGCTCATTGTCTCACTCAAGAGGCTGGCCAGGCTGTTGTGCTTCTGCTCCATGAAATACAGGTCCTGGATCTCCTTCATGTCCTCCAGAGCCGAGTACTTAAGGCGCAGGATGGAGTCAGGAGTGGCACATGCCACCAGTTTTCTCTTGGCAGTGGAGAAGACCCAGTCTCTGTAGCGTTTGTAGTCCTCCCAGTGGATCCTCTGGGAGCAGTCCAGCACAACGGTGGCAGATGTGTCATTGCTGAAGCCGATGAAGACGTCCTGTTCCTTGGGAGCGAGAGTCTGGGGCCAGTCCTCATACAAATCGGCTTTCTGAATGTTGACAAACTGACGGGCCCATTTCTCCAAGTTCTTCTTCAGGTCTCGTTGTTGCCAGGTGAGGATGGTGTTCATGTCCAAGCAATGCTTCTCCAGACGGCTCAGCAGCGGGGTGGGGAACTGCGTGTAGACCACCTTCTCCTCCTCTATCACGATCAGCCGGAATTCCTCCTTCACACGGCTCTTCACCCTGTGGGTGCCGAGGCCCAGGTCAACGTAGTAATTCCCGCCCAGGGTGACGAAGCACTGATTGAGGGCGTCGTAAAGGCTCTCGTAAAGGTTCTGTATGTTGAGTAGGACAACGGGCCTGCCGATCTCCATGCAGATTTTCACCCTGTTCACAGACCGGCAAACCTGGGAGTAATCTTGGTCCCGGGGGAAGCCAGAGCCAAATATAATGTCGCAGTTGCTGGTGTCTATGAGCTGCGTCAGCTGGATGATGTGAAAGGCGGCATTGTTGGTCGTCAGCAGCAGAAGGTAACGAGACATGAACCCCGGCTGCGGTTTGGCCATGTTCTCTTCTAGCAGATCGATACAGCTGGCTTCTGTCACCTTGTTAAGACACACCTCGCTGGTGCAGTGACTGAAGATTTCCAGAGGTTTCATATCTCTGGAGCCTCCAAAGTTTCTCTGAAGGGCCTTTACGAGAAGGTCCTCTTGAGAATTGGGCTTCATGTCCCGCGTGTAGGACACAATCATTTTGATTAAGCTGTAGAAGTCACGAAGCCCAAAGAACTCCGTTTTCTGTGTTTCCAGCACCTTGCAGTAGAAGTTTGCCAGAATGGGGAGCAAATACTCAATTCTTTCAAGGTGAGGTTGGCCAACACAGATGCCTTTGGCGGTCTTCACCAGCTCTTCCTTGCTAGGTTCAGTCCGAGAGACGAGGAGGCCCCTGTTCATTTTGGCAGGGTCCAAGGCCCAGTTGGAGATGCCCACAAAGCCAACTTTCTTGTAAGGCTCCGGATTATCATCGTCAACGCATCCGTCTTCCAGAAGAGGATGCAGCGTCTTCAACGGCATATCGGGTGAGTCTTCTGCCAGCCCGATCTCATCCAGCACGACCACGGACACAAACTCCTTCAGGTTCTTGCCCTTCTGGAACTGAGCGCATTGGCGGAAAGTGGAGATGATGCCTTCGGGTTTCGAGTGGGGGCTGCACTGGAAGGAGACCAGCTGGACCTCTTTGAATCTTCTGAACAACTCCTTTCTGGACGACATGCTTCCCATAGCTTCTACGGCAATGGTTTTGGACAGAGATTTGGAGCTTCCTGGCTTCCCAATCAGGAAGAGTGGCACCCGGAGGTCCATGCAGACGACCATCATGAAGACGTTCTCCCTCAGAGCACTGTTGCGGGCTGTCGCCTTGGGGATAGGGAGGTTATCAAGAAACACTTCTTGGCACAACTCAATCTCTTGCTGTAGGTGGAATGCAGGGACTGCGAAGCATTTTGCAACCTCCTCCAGGTACTCGTGGCGACTCTGCAGAGACACGTAATAGCAAACCCCAACCGAAAGGACCAAAGCCCTTTGTGCATCATTTAAACTTGGCTCCTCCTCCTCCTCACGCTGCCTCTTCTCATCGATCAGGCAGAAGAGCAGATCTCTCAGGCTGTAAAACCAGAGCACTATTTTCATGCAACGGTCTATATCCCGCAGGCTGGCGACTCGGCACTCGTCCTTCCTCTCTCGCAGGAACTTCTGGGAGGTTGAAATCACATTGGTGAAGACGTCCAGGTTTTCTGCGGGGATCTCATTGCCCACGGTGGACTTCACAATCTCCCGGATGTACAGGCTTTGCGTCTTCTCGTTCAGCTCCCCAAAATCCCAGACCAGAGGCAACAGACTGGGAGGAAGGGGCTGCACTCGATACACCAACTGCCGCAGAGGGATGTAACCCAGCTTCTCCGGGGTGTCTTCGCTCCGGACTCGGTATCCCAAGCCAGCTTTCTCCAGTTTCTCAATGGTGTCCTCGGTGTGTCTTTTGTAAGGGTTGCAAGCGGCCACCACCTTCAAGCGGTTGGTGGAAAAGCGTTTCCCACTGATGCTATGGTCGCACAGCACTTCTTTGATCGCAAAGATGGCCTCCGAGGTGTTGGCTTCATCAAAGAACAGCACCGTGTCTATGTTGTGCTCTTCATTCTTGTGTGCCAGCTTCATGGCCTGCCCTACCTTCTCCTGGATGGTCTGGCAGGTGGTGCCGCCATGAACACGTACCACCAGCATGTTCTGAACCTCCCTGCCCGCCCTTTGCAGGTTGCACATGAACTGCACCAGCTTCGTCTTCCCGCAGCCTGTTTCACCCATGATGATCACGGGGATGCCACACTGGAAGCGCAGGTGGATAGCCAACATCTTCATGATGTTGTCCAGAGTCAGCTGGTACGAAGGATCTGGATCTTCCCGGCATTTCACACCAAAGACTCTGCAGAGGGCCTCCAACTGCTCAGTTCGGGACAAGGTTTCAAATTTCCTGTTGAAAGGAACCCTCTGGTGCACCAAGCTGCGGTACAAATCCCGGCTCACAACCGCCGGCTCCAAAACAGTCTGGGAATAAGCGTCGATAGCGTCGTAGTTCTGGTTGACATGGAAACCCAAAAACTCCATGGAATCATCCTCGGCATGGAAGACGATGTAAGGGTGAGAGCCCTGCTCCCACTTGCGCCTGAGCTGGTGCTCCCTCAGCACACCTTCGTCCATCTGCCTCCACTCCTCCCTCGGCACGCTTTCGTCAGACACGTTGAGGGAAGGCATGGCAAAGTCCTTGGACATGGCAATCATGAACTTGATGACAAATGTTTTGAAGCCACGCAGCTCCTCCGCGACCACTTGACTGCAGAACACCGACTTCTCACATTTCCTCAGCTGGAAGTTCAAGAAGCGCGTGAAGTTGCTGAGCTCGGCCCAGGAGGGGTTGCTCCGCTCACAGAACTCCAGCAAGCACTCCAGGCATTCTCTCTCTGTCCCTTGGACGCTTCCAGGGACAAAAGTGAAATGGTCAAGCTTCTCCTTTCGTTTGTACCTGCTGCGCGTGAAGTTGCTGAGCTCGGCCCAGGAGGGGTTGCTCCGCTCACAGAACTCCAGCAAGCACTCCAGGCATTCTCTCTCTGTCCCTTGGACGCTTCCAGGGACAAAAGTGAAATGGTCAAGCTTCTCCTTTCGTTTGTATCTGCTGAGATACTGGAAGGACCTTTGGAAAACTTCACTCTTTAGCTTGTCTCGGTCAAACTCCTCCTCCCTCAGCTCTGCACAAGGGACAGAGCTGCGATCTCCCAGCAGGGTGAGCACCCGCAGCGGCGACACACACTCCACGGCAGGAAAAAGATCCAGGAATTTTTCTTCCGTTTCAATGGACATCTAAAAGCCAGAGGACATGAATCACTATGAGGACCATTCTCCAACCTCCCACATTTGCCTCTATCACCTAAAGCCCTTTTTTTCATTGGCCCCTGGTCACAAACGGCTTGGGAAAGCTGGGAAGAAATGTAGAAACGCCAAGATTTCTCCAAGCCTTCAGGTGGATTGAAAACCCTGTAACCGTCAAGGTTTGTCTTGGGTTGGCTGACCTTGTTACCTTCTCCCACGCCTTCTCCTGTTTCACTGAACACTTTTGGAGAGGGAGGGACCTCAACTCAGTCAATACTCAAGGTATGGTGAGGAACCACAGATGGGTGATCAACCAGCAGTGAATCTGCGGTGCGTTTCACACCTTCAGTAACTCTAAAGCTTGGCTGAGGTGTAAAATTGGCTTTAAAACTATGTGTGACGTTCGAGTTACAGCAAAATCAGGATGAAAAAGCTCCCTTTTCCCTCCACAACTCACTGCAGGGCCTGATACTTCACTCTGAGTAGAGACATGTTTTACCCGGTTGCTTTTGTGCAGGTCTACCCCACTAGAGAGACAAAACTAAATTGTGGAGACATCAGAGCTGAGCAGGTTTCTCCAGCCCAACTACAGACCCCCAGAATACCTCCTGCTTCTTCGTACTGCTGACGCCTCTCCCTTTCGCCAGGTATTCAATCAAGTAAAGATGGGAGGGTTTGCACTTCCAGACCAAGCCATCGGGACTCTGGATGTGCCGCAGGATGCACAGGTCAATCAGCAGCCGGTAAAGGCCTTTCGATACCTGGTGGGACAGGAATAAAGCAAACTAAAATTGATGCCGAAGTCGGCCGAAAGAGGCTGGCTGCTCTGCTTGCGCTGGGTTTGAGTTTCCAGCTGCTTCTCTCTCTCCCTCTGGGGGTGGGGTCTGCTGTGTTTCACCACCCCTTCTTGTCCGCTTTCAGATCCGAGCACTCACCACTGGCGCAACATCGATGTGGAAGATGCAGGGCTGAATTTCGGTCACAGATGCCTCCAGGGAGAGGAGCTCCTCCACGAAGAACTGGAAATCGATGTCCGATTCCATCAGCCTAATGGTTTTATGAAGCGGTAATGTGCCCCCCAGCTGGAAACGGACCTTCTCAATGGTATTGTCCACAAAGAGAGACTTTCCTAAGGAGTGGAAGAGATGATCATGCATCAACCCCCCCTTCTACACTGCCACGTGACCCAAACCAAGGAAATCTCTCCCCAAAAGCCCCATGTGACACCTCGCCTCCTTGGTTTGAGGTACAACTCAGAATACGACTCCCCCAAATCTCACCCATTCCCGCTTGCTCCGAAAAGACGAACTTCACGTTCTGCTGATGGGGTTCTTTGAAGGCTTGAGCAACGGGGGCTGTCCCGCTCGGCACTGTGAGATGCAGCTTCAGGTAGGTCTGGATTTCCGTCTTGGAGTAGCATGGGAAAGCCACCTTGTAGGCATCAAAGGCCGTCGTGACATAGGAGTTGTGCGCTTTGGCATTGCACAAGATGATGAATCTGTAGTTGGGGATGCTGCCAGATTGCACCAGGCGGAAGAAGTGGGACTCGAGTCGTCTGGAAACCTTATAAACCAATTTGTCAGCACCCAGCAAGCAGTAGATCTTTTGGTCTTGGGAACCCGGGGACAGAGCTCTCCTGACAAGCAGCTCCACCTCCTCCTCCTCAGTGCCGGGTGTGCATACCAGGACCTCGTCGTACGATGGAAGAGGCGCTGCCTCAGTGTGCCGGTAAATGAGTAACATGTTGGGTAACATTTCCTCTTCCTTACACAGGACGAGAAGCGGTTTCCCCTCTTCAAAGCCGACGGGTAAACGCCTCTGGACGCGAGTGCTCTCCAGAGCAGCCAAGCGCTTCAGCACCTCCCCAAAAACATCCAACCCAACGTATTTATCGGACACCAGGCCAGCGAACTTCTTACAATAGGCATCCCAGAGCAGATTCACCTTGTCGTAAATAGAGGGCAAACTCTCGAAGGAGGCGGCCAGCTCCTCCTGCAACAGGGTGCTGAAGGAAACCTGGTCAGCTTCTCTGCTCCCCGTCTGGAACTTCCGTCTCTTCTGCAGGAAGGTTTCTCTCGTCTCCTCATACAACTTGCTGAGCTCTTCGACGAGCTCCTGGTTGTCACCCTGCTCGAAGGCAAAATCCATGAGCATCTGCTCCGTGATGGGTGGGTTGGACAGGCAGCTCTGCAAAGCCGCCTTTGCCACTGACTCGTCATAGCCCGATTCAGCCAAGCTTTTGATGAACTGGGGGAAACGAATGATGTAATCGTGCCAGGTAACCGATTCCTCGCCTTCTGCGGACGTATTCACGGACTCCAGAGGAGTCATCAGTGCATCCTCCAGGGCTTTCTTGAGATCTTCTTCTGTGATGTCATGCTTGATGACAGAAAGCATGGTAAGCACCTGTGGTTCTACGATGCCTTTCTGGGCTCTGGCCAGCTGGCTGCACAAATAGAAGAGCTGGTGTGCGGTGAAGAGGTTGAGGTGATAGTAGGTGTCCCTTTGAGTCTCCAGGTGCTTCTTCCACTCCACCAGGCAATGCTCCATCACTGTACAGAGGCTGCTCAGCTCCTCCAGGAGGGGTCTTGTGCTCTGAACAAGGATCCCAGCAATTCCAAACTCCGTGTAGACTTTCACGTGTTTCTGGGGGTTGCAGTAGATTTCAGCCTTCCAGCCAAAGAAGAAGATGTTGCCAGTGCTGAGAAGCTCCAGGTACAACTTCCCAATGATTTCAACTTTTTCCAGTATCTGTAACACACCAAAGACACAACAGGGAAATGGATCAATGCAGCACGTCCTCAACAGCCTCCCAATACTGCTTTCCTCCAGAGATCTGTACGGTTGTAGGCTCCTCAGTACAAAACAGACATAGATGTACTGGGGAGGGAAGATGATGAAGGGACTGGACACATTTGGCTATGTGGCTGTGCCATAGTCAAGGTGTGGGATTCTATGATCATGGACCTACTCTTGAGAAGCTAGATCTACTTTTGAGAAGCCAGGTCTACCTTTGAGAAGTCGGGTCTATCCATGAGAAGCCAGGTCTGTTGAGAGACGATGGATTTGTCTGACCAACCTAGACAACAAGGTCTCACCAAGAACAGACTTAAGGAGAGCTTCAAACTAGACTTAACAGGGGGAAGAGTTGATTTTTGAGCAACAGAGAAGAGCCAGAAGCTGCTGCTGGGTTGGGAAACACCCGTGAAATGCCTCAAGGAATTAGGGCACGTTCCTTTAAGAAGGACAAGTTGAGAGCTTTTGGGTAAAAATCAAGCCAAGAAAGGAAATCTCATGGTTGGTGCTTATTAGAGGATGCCCAATCACGAGGAGCCTTTGCACAAAGCTATGGGAAGCATCACACTCAGAGGCTCTGGTCCTGCTGGGCAACTTCAGTCCCCTGGAAAAGCAGCGCGTTGAGCTCTGAGTGGTTCAGGAGACTTGCAGAGAATGGCAGCATAATTTCTTCATTCAGGCGAGTGACAGGAGGAGAAGCGGTGCTGGAGCTGTTGCTCACCAACACAGATGAATGAATTGTGGATGTCAAGATTGGCAGCAGCTACAGTGATCATGCCCTGGTGGAACTCATGATCTCGAGGGTTATGGATCAGGCAAAGGGTAGAGTCAGGACCCCAAATTTTAGGAGTGTGAAGTTTCAGTTGTTAAAGGAATTAGTGGATGGGACCCCCCGGGCTCAGGGACAAAGGAACTGCACAGAGCTGGCAGCTCTTTCACAACATTTTTCAAAGAGTGCAAGATCTCTTGATTACCACGTGTAAGGAACGGGGCAAGGACAGCAGGAGACCAGCACGGCTCTGTTAGGGCCTGCTGGTCAAACTATGGTGTTAGAAGGGGACACACAGGCAGCAGAAGCAGGGACATGCAGCCTGGGAAGAGTAGAGGATCGCTGCCTGGTTGTGTAGGGATGGCATCAGGAAACCGCAGGCATGGCTGGAGCTGAGTTTGGCAAGAGATGTGGAGAATAAGAAGGGCTTTCATAGGTTAAAGAACATGAACCTTCCTGGTAAGTACGACAGGAGAGCTGGTGTCAACAGAGGCAGATACTCAATTTTTCACCTCAGTTTTCATGGGCAATATCTCTTCCCACATCTTCCAAGCCACTGAACCTCACGGCAGAGACTGGACAAACAGAGCCCCTTGTAGAGAATAGGTATGAGATCACCCGAAGAATCTGTATGTACTTGAGAGCCTGGGCATCTACTCCACTCTAGTGAGACTCCACCTGAAGAACTGTGACCACCTCTGGGGCCCCCATCACAAGAACACAAGCCAGCAGTGTGCCCAGGTGGCCAAGAAGGCCAACGGCATCCTGGCTTGTACCAGCACTGGTTTGGCCAGCAGGACCAGGGAGGGCAGGGATCATCCCCCTGTACTGGAAACTGGTGAGGCCACACCTTGAATCCAGGGTTCAGTTTGGGCTCCTCAGTGCAGGAAGGACATTGAGAGGGGCTGGAACATGTTTCGATCTCCAGGGGCAACGAAGGAGAGTGAGAAGGACAATTAAGCTGGTGCAGGGTCTGAAACAAGTGCACTGAGGAGCGGTTGAGGTGCCTGGGAGTGTTTGAGCCTGAAGAAAAGGAGGCTGTGGGGAGACCTTCTCACGCTCGACAACTCCCTGACAGGAGGTTTGAGTGAGGTGGGGGATGGCCTCTTCTCCCCAGGAACAAGTGAAGGATGAGATGAAACGGCCTCCAGTTGTTCCAGAGGAGGCTGAAGTTGGTCCTGAGGAACAATTTCTTCCCCGTTGGGGTTGTGCAGGCGTGTCGCAGGCTGGCCCAGCTTCTCCCCAGGAACAAGTGAAGGATGAGATGAAACGGCCTCCAGTTGTTCCAGAGGAGGCTGAAGTTGGTCCTGAGGAACAATTTCTTCCCCGTTGGGGTTGTGCAGGCGTGTCGCAGGCTGCCCAGGGCAGTGGTGGAGTCCCCATCCCTGGAGGGGTTTCCCAGCTGTGTGGAGGTGGTGCTGAGGGACAGGGGTCAGTGGGAACCTGGCAGTGCTGGGGGAATGGCTGGACTCGATGAGCTTAAGTCTTTTCCAACCAAAACGATTCTGTGATTCTAAGAAAAACATGGACCTGCTTGAGCCACAAACATCATCTGAGGGTGAAACCCTTCTTCTGTGAGGACAGGCTGAGAGAGTTGGGGTTGTTCAGCCTGGGGAAGCTCTGGGGAGACCTTCTTGCATCTGTTCAATACATAAAGGGGGTTTATACGAAAGATGGAGAGAGACATTTCACCAAGCCCTAAAGTAACAGGACAGGGGTGAAGTTTTTAAACCAAAAGAGGTGGATTTAGATCAAATATAAGGAAGAAAATTTTGATGCTGAGGATGGTGAGACCCTGGCCCAGATTGCCCAGAGAGGTGGGAGAAGCCCCATCCCTCGAACCATCCAGGTCAGGTTGGACCTTGGGGCTCTGAGCAAGCTACTCTAGTTAAAGATGTCCCTGTTCGCAGCAGGGGATTTGAACTAGATGATCTTCAAAGGTCTTTTCCAACTCAAACCACTCCAAGAGTCCTTCCACAGTGAAGTAGGAAATGTCTCAGATTGGCCGTTGGGCCCCACAAGGGAGGAACATTGCTCAGGGAAGCAAATGCCACTCCTGCAGCTTGGAAAGCGGGTGTCATCCCAGAGCAACACCTCTGCTCATGAAAGGCCACAACTGCACGTCACGGATGAGGCTCCCATAAGTAATTCCAGCAAAATTGCAAGACCAGTGGCCACCGTTTTGAGGCAGATGCTTGTGCTGCTCTGTGACTCACCTCCAAGAACCGGTTTGCCTCCTCTCTGCCCTCCTCAACCTTGGTGGCAATCAACATAAGCTTGTTCTGAAGCTCCATGAGCTGAGACAAACTGTAGTTCTTGACCCTGTGGTCTGCCAGAGATGTGCGCTCCTCACCATCATCCAGCAGTCGCAACGAGATCCAGTCCTCAAGCATACCCTGGAAAGCAGAGAAGACAACCAGCATCACCCCATGGTCTTTTACGTAGTTTTGGGGTGAAATTCTGCACACCAGGACTCTATGGGACTTGAAACATTTCCTTTGGAGGAACAAAAAGCCCTTTTTCCACTGAAAATGCTCGAGGTTTAAAACCAAATTGGTGGTACTGGTTGCAAACCCAACTGGAGATCTGACGGTAACCTGTTGTGATCATAGGGCACTAATTTTGAGGAAGACCTTTTCTCATTAAAATCCACAACTAGATAAGAAACAGTCTTGGAGCCCCTCTACCTTGTGTTTTGGAGGTGCTGAGATGGTAAAAATCCCATTTCTGTTGATGCTTCTGGCTTCAGAGATCGATGAACGCTCCACAGAGCCATGGAGCTCATGAACCATTCGGATCCACTCTCGGTTCTCACAGGAATCTTTCTGCAAAGGAAGAACCACAGAGAAACCCAGTAACCAACTGGGAGGACGCTGAGCTCCACTCCCCCACCCCAAATGTGACGCGGGTGGGATTTTGGTGACCATTTCTTCTGAGGATGGGGTTTCTCATAGATTCTGAGGAGACACAGCTCCAGAGCTGGACCTGTCCTAACACCCAGAGAACTGACACGTGGCAAAGCACTTATTCTCTGCTCTGCTTTTGGCAGGAGCAGAGCGTAAGACTCAGGGACAGCCTAGGGCACAACCACAATGGATTTTGTTAAACAGAAACTTTTTCATCAAATTCAGAAACAAGTTCTGGAGTCTTCCAACCTTGAAGACCCTAAAAAGCGAATCGGACATGGACATGAGCTACCTGCCCTACTCGGACCCATTTTAAGCAGAGGATTGAGACTAGACAACCACCAGGGGTCACGTCCAACCTCAACTATTCTGTGATCTTCAGTTGTAGACTCCAGAACTCATTTCACTCTATTCACAAGACCTCCTGAGTCTCCTCAAGCTGCCCACACACGTGGGTAAGGTCATTTGAGATGTTCCACCCAGCTTCCACTTCAAAAAGAGCACAGCCTTTGCCTGGGTCCTGCGCCACATGTGCCAGGGCCACACGGATGTCCTGGGGAAGCCACCTTAAATGGCGTCAGACACCTACACATGAGCAACTCGGCCTCACAGTGAGTGACTTTTGGACTTGGGACTTGAAGACTCACCAACTTCTCGGGAAGCTTAGAGTCCTTCTCAATGGCTTCTCTGATGAAAGATAGAGCTGCGGAAAACTGGGCAAACCCATCGGTGGGGCCCAGGTCATATATGATGGAGGAAGCAGCAGCCATGGCGTCCCGGAAGAACTTCACCCTGTCGATAGCCATGTCGTTTTCACCTGCAGAAATCGCCGCCAGCTCCACGAATACGGGGATTTCCGTCTTGTCTGGGGGGCACGGAACAAAGACAAAAGAAAGCAAAGAGACAGTTGAGGAATTTCTCTGTGCTGAGTCACGTAACGTTGCGGTGGATGCGGGGACACACAAGGACTATGTGGCCTCCCTCTCTTGCTGTATCTGACAACTTCCTTCCTTCCAGCCCACCTTTTATTACAGTCTTGATCCAGGAGGTAAAACCTTTGCTGGCACATTCCAGAAGTTCCTTCAAAAAGGCCAAGACTCCCTGGGGAATGTCACTGAGACATTGTTGCACGTTCATTAACTCTTTGGTCATAAAATCAAGTCGTTTCTCCTTGAATTCTTGCTCTTCCTAGATGAAAAAAGAAACAAAAAGTCAGCATGTGGCAGTTGGGAAGAGAAGGAAAGAATCACAGAATCACCAAATGCTTTGGGTTGGAAGGGACCTTTCAAGGTCACCTAGTGCAACCTTCATGCAGGGAGCAGGGACATCTGCAACTAGAGCAGGTTGCTCTAACCGCAAGGTCC
>NW_010412178.1:8951-14433 GCF_000710305.1 Buceros rhinoceros silvestris | reverse complement strand
GGGGGCTCCCCCGAGCAGAGTGCAGCAGAGGGGCAGGATCCCCTCCCTCCACCTGCTGCCCACGCTGCTGGAGGTGAGCCCAGCACACAGGAGGCTTTTGGGCTGTGAGCACACATTGCCAGCTCCTGTTCAGCTTTTCACCCACCAGCACCCCATAGTCCTTCTTGAGGAGAAGCAACTGAGGAGGAAGGGATCACACCTGAGAGGATTTCATTATATGCTGCCACATGGACCTGTCTACATGGAACTTTCCAAGAGAAACCAACCCAGATGTCCAACACGTCTCCTACGTACGTATTTCGTCAGGTCGCTGAGAACCTGGAAATCTCCCTCCAGCTGCAGCATCTGTCGCAGCGAGTCAATCATCTTGGCGGTGTTCACGACTTTCAAGAGGGTCAGGTAGTTTTCGATCCTCTCCACCGCACCCAGCATCCAGTCGACTCTGTCACCCCTTGGCCCTTCGCTGGCCTCCATGATTTGAAACTCCTCCAGGAGCTGATCCTTCTTTCCCAGCAGATTCTCGAACTGGCTTTGCACGGCCCCGAGGGTGATGGAGAAGTCTTTGAGGGACAGGTACGTTTTCCGGAAGGCAGCAATGGAGGGCTTATAAATTCCTTCCTTAACATCTTCTAGGGAGAAAACTTGTTGATCTTCAGGGCTTGTGGCTCTGATTTGCTCTGCTGTCATCTTCCACAGCCTGAGGAAACACTGGCTTTTCTCCACGATGTGAAGTTTCTCCATCACGTCTCTATAATCGATGAGGACGTGCGATCCCTTTTCGCTGTTGCCATCGATGGAGAACTTCTGCACCGGCAGCTGATCCTTAAAACTTCCGTCATCCCTGGTGCTTTTCTCCACGGCGCTTGTATCCACTAAACCAGGGACAAGAAGGAACTCGTGTCACGTGTCTCCTCACCAACAAAGATGAGCCCTGAAGTCAATGGGTGGGTTCCCCGATTGCGTTTCCCTCCCACCCACTGTGAGACTCGGTATTTTAGGAGACATCTCCCCACTCCAGAACCACAGAAGCAGCTCCATTAACCCAAACGGTACCTTTTATCATGTGCTCTATGCCACGGCACAAGCGGAGAAAGGAGCGTCTTTGCTGCTTCTGCTCTTTCAGTTGCTCAAACTCCTGCTTCCTGATGTCCAGCACTTTTGTTATGCACATGGAGAAAGAGGAATCTGGAAAAAAAAGGCCCAGACATGAAGGAGAACCTCTTGGAAAGAGAAGAGCTGCAGGGAACAGAACCCCAGCCCCCCAACAATGAGGAGAGTTTCAGTGTGCAGGAAGCCTGCAGCCTCCTCCCAAAAGAGCAACATCCCCCAAACCACAAAAAACATCATTAAATTTTATTCTTGGAGATGAATTTGGGGAATTTGCACCCAAAACCACAAAAAATATTGATAAAGTTTCTTCTCAGGGAAGGATTTGGAGAACTTTCCCCAAAACCACCACCAATATCGATGAAGTTTATTTTGGAGATTAATTTGGGGCCCTTTCCTCTGGGTTTTACTTGAACAGAGACAGAGTTTGCGACGGGCCTGAAGACAAGGCGTGTCACCAAGACGCTCCACCACTGCAATCCTCCAACTAAATCCCACCAATACCCCAAATCTTGAACTCCAGCAAAAAAAAAAAAAAAAAAAAGCAGCGTTTTCACTCCTTCCTGCTTCTCAAACTGCTTCAAATCACCTCTGTGACCCGCTCTTACATTTCTACTTGTGTTTTTTGGGCTCCCGTTGCAGATAATTTTCACATTTTAGACACATACCCAGTGGATGTGCCTCCCATTGGCCATGTAACTATGACAACACGCCCAAGCTGGAAACTCCAAACTTACCACAGGCACACAGCATCTTCTCAAACATCTCCCTGTGGTCTAAGATGTCCGAGAGGATACTGCAGGGGATGTCCCCCAGGAAAACGCAATGTCCCAGGAAGCTGGTGAGTGCCTTCACCTGGGAGAGAAGGTTCCTCGCGCTGTCACTGAGCTGAAACCTGTGCTCCGATTCTTCTGTAAAGTGAAGGAAATTTGGTCAAAGATGGCCAGAAATTTTCCCCCAGTGTTTCTTTTGAAGCCAGATCCTCGGGAACAGCCGCCAGCTTCCAGTTCATGGGGATCCATTGCCCCACTGGTGTGGAGGACAGATGGGTGGTTGCTTTCTAGCTCAACCACCAAAACTAGCACCTGGGGAAAAGCTCGAATTTCCTTTAGGAAACCCAAGTACCTCTCCCTGATGAAAGAAACCACGGAGACCACCTAGGAGAACATGGGGACAACCTAGAAGATTGTTTCTGATGTTGGGCATCCAGCTCCTGCAGATGTGGAGGGCTCTCAAGAGGAGCTGGGGCACAGAAGAGGATCCTGGCTGGCTTTGTTCTGGCCATCAGGAGGTGAAGGGACAATCCAATCTACAGGAAGAGCAGGTACGGAGTCAACAAGCTCAGAGTCTTTTTGATAGTGCCGCAAGTTGTAGCAGGGAGCAAGAGCCACGAGTTGTCCTCTCTTCCACCTCCTGAGCACAGAAGAGCCACCACTGGCCTCAGACTAGGCTTTGTCCAACCACAGAAACCCTCCAAGTGTGGTGATGCCACCACTTCTCTCTTATTCTAACACTTCACTGTCTTTCTGTGGATGCGCTCAGGCTCCGTAACATCCTTCCCCTCAAACAATCAAAGCCACAGTCGATGAGCACGTGACGAAGCAGCGCTGCCACAGGATGAAGAAACCAGCTTGTTTCTCCATGCCTGGGATGAAACCTCATTTTTGTAGTGTGAAAGTTGAACTCCCCCTTTCACCTTGCATTGCCAACAACACTAGAAGGTTCTGTGAAAAGCCCTGCTCTTCCAGTCCAGCCCACTTACGAACAAAGAGCACTGCTCAGGAGACACTCACGGACAGTAGAAATGAGGTCGCCCGGAGCAGGAGTTTTGAGCAGGTTTGCAAGGACGGGGCCGGTGGTCTCATCAAATGCGTTGATGTGTCGCAGCCTTTTCACCTCTGAAAACATTACCTCCATGAGAGCAGAAAGCACCGTCCCACCAGCTGGTTTGTTTGTCTCAGAGAACGTGGAGATTGTGCATCGAAGCTGTTCCCCCTGGAAGGACGAGAAACTTCTCCTCATTCGAGGCTTTGTGGACTGGCGTTTATTTCAGAATGACCTTTCCCTGCTCTCTTAACCCAGCACAAGCAGTACAAGAGTTGGCAACATGGGACGTCTTGGCCTCCGGCAGCCAAGGAGGAGTCACAGCTCTCAGAGAATCACACAGAATTACCTGGTTGGAAGAGACCTTTGAGGTCATCGAGTCCAACTGTTCCCCCTGCACTGCCAGGATCCCTAAACCATGTCCCTCAGCGCCACCTCAACAACTGACTCAGAGTCACAGAATCGTTTTGCTTGGAAGAGACCTTTAAGATCATCAAGTCCAACTGTTAACCCAGCACTGATAGGTCACCTCTAAGCCATGTTCCTCAGCACCAGATCTACACATCTTTTAAACACTGCCCAGGATGGAGATTCCACAATTTCCCAGAGCAGCCTGTTCCAGAGCTTCACAACCCTCTCAGTAGAAGAAATTCTTCCCGATATCCAACCTAAACTTTCCCTGGTGCAACTCGAGACCGTTTCCTCTTGTCTTGTCACTTGTTACATGGGAGAAGAGTACAACCCCCACCTAACTACAACCTCCTCTCAGTGAATTGTAGAAAGCAACAAGGTACCCCCTAACCCTCCTGTTCTCCAGGCTCAACACTCCCAGGTCCCTCAGCCGCATCTTGTACGACCTGTTCTTTAGACCCTGCACCAGCTTCGTTGCCCTTCTCTGTACATGCTCAAGCTCCTCAATGTTCTTGAAGTGAGGGGCCAAAAACTGAACCTAGGTTTAGAAGTGCAGTCTCCCCAGTTCCCAGTACTGGGGGATAATCACTGCCCTCCTCCTGCTGGTCACGCCAGTGCTGAGAGAAGCCAGGATGCCATTGGCCTTGGCCAACTGGGCACACTGCTGGCTACTATTCAGCCACTGACAAACCCCAAGTACTTTTCTACTGCGCAGCTTTCCAGCCACTTTTTCTCAAGCCTGTGACATTGCAAGGTGTTGTTCTGACCAAAGTGTGGAACTCCTACCTTGGATTTGTCAGCGATTTCGACCCACTGGACGATGCGATTCAAAAATAATCTCTCCAGCTCCACGTCATGGCTCTTCTGCAGGAAAGCCTCGGAGAACTTCAAGAGGAGTCTGTCATGAATCTACGGCAAGGAAACGATGAAGAGGCAACCGCTTTCTGGGTCCTCACCAGCCCGCTCAAGTTCCACCACCACAATGATGACTGTGGCAAAACCGAGTGTGGCAAAGACCAGCAGCATCATCTCCCACCAGCTGGAGGGTCTCCATGGCTCACCTTCACCAACCACTTCTCAAACATGTTGAGGATCAAGCGCCGCCATTCCTTGGCCCACTCTGTGCAGAGAATCTTTAGTGAAAGCAGCTGCGCCCACGTCTGTGGAGGAAGGGCCAAACCCAGGAGCTGACCCTGAGGAATACCTGGGTCTCCCACGGGTGGTGACTCCCGTGGGTCTCGTCACTCACCTCAGTGTTCTGCAGGAAGGATTTCTGGTCCTTGGGGGCCACATTGAAGTGCCTGTTGAGCCATGGTGTGGTAAAATATGAAAACTCTTGAAACCTTCCTGATGAACTGAACTGCTGGAACTCCTTGAGGAATTGAAGAAGAGTGAGCCAGAAGTCCACAAGAGGCAAAGCCTCCGTGGCAGAAGCTCCAGACCTTGTTCTCACCTTGTTCCCTTGCAGTAAGTGCTCTTTCCTTTCAAACATCTCAAGCATCTTCAGCATCACCATCATGGAGGGCAATGACACTGATTCCAGCTCCTCCTTCAGGAAAAACTTCACCAAGATGTACACAAGGTTCACGCACTGCAAGACCTCGTGCTCATTTGGTGGCTTTGAAGAGCCCAACGGGCACCTGCGGACACAGGAAAGGACCAAACACTTCTTGCAGTTGCTTTCGCGTTTGCTTTCACAGTTGCTCCCTGGCCACAGCCACTGTCTGCAGCACGGAGACAGGGTTCACAGGACACGACCCTTGTGGGTCTCCACATGCACCAACCACAGTAGGGTTAAAGACATGAAAAAGCAACAGGAAAATCACAGCAGCCACCCGCTTTCTGCTCAGCCAGGGCTCCACCCATCCCTCCCCAGGCCCTTCACAGACGTGTCTGGAGCACCTCTCCTCTCAGGAAGCCCCAACTCACAAGCCCTTGAACCAGGCGTCCATCCTGGCGGTGATGTCCTTCAGAGCCGCGCACAAATATTTCTCCTGAAAAGACGACAAAAAGATGTTGAGGACAAACGCGAGGAGGCTTCTGCTCCTTCAGCTGAGGAGCTCCCACGCTTCAATGCTAAAGCATGAAGTTTTCTGGCCAGATTAAGGGATTTTCTTTTGTCTCATCCTGGGATTCTGCT
>NW_010412178.1:5601-8744 GCF_000710305.1 Buceros rhinoceros silvestris | reverse complement strand
GAAAACCAAGGACATGTCCTGACCCATGTTGAAACAGCCCCCACCACTCCCTGCTGAGCAGAAGATCTTCCACCACTCAGTTGTCCTTACAGATGCTTTGAACGAGGCTTCTCTGTTGTCCACTGTGAGCATGTGCAAAGTCTCCAAGAGGAGCTGCACTGGAAGCCTCATGCCTGGCAAAGGGTCACTGGTGAGATTCTTCCAGGCCACCATCTCCAACACCTTCTTTGCCAGCGGAGAACATCTTTCAATCAAGGTCTTGTGAGCATCCATCATCTTCAGGACTTTCCTAGGAAAGCACGTCAAGAATAGCAGACTTTGGAGGAGCTGGAGGCATGTTGGTGGTCTTTGAGATGGCACCATGACTGGTAGACCTGTGGTGGCCTACAGCCAGAGGGGCTGGGGGCTGGAAGGAGGCGCTGGGGTTGCACAGGAGTGACCCTACATGGCAAAGCAGGAATTTCTGGAAATTCACCCGCTTTAAGGTCATTAGGACAAAACTCAGGGTTCAGGTTGTCTGACCAGCTGGAGGAGTGAGGCTGGGCCAAGGTCATGCAGTTCAGTGGGGCCAAGTACGAGATCCTGCACCTGGGCAATGGTTTGAAACTGAAACGGGGTGGATTTAGATCGGACATAAGGGGAAAACGTTGGTCAATGAAGGTGCTGAGACACTGGAGCAGGCTTGTGGGGTACCCCAGCATTGGCAGTGGTCAAGGTTTTGAGGAACCTGATCTAGTGGAAGATCATAGAATGGGTTCGGTTGGGGATGGACTGGAAAAGACCTTCAATGATCATCCCTGCTGTGCACAGGGACATTTTCGCCATCATAGGCAGTGGTCAAGAACAGGTTGGATGAGGCTTTGAGCAACTTGATCTAGTAGAAGATGTCCCTATCTGTGCAGGGGGTGGACTGCAAGATCGTCCAATGTCCCATTCTCTCCCCAGGACTGCTCCCACCCAGCTGTCTGGCTGTTCCTCCAAGCAGGAGGAACAAAATGCGCTTTGAAGAGCAGGGGAGTTCATTACCCTGATCCTCCCTCAGCCTTTCAGACCCACCTTTGCTTCTTCTTGTCCTGCCTCAGCTGTTTGAAGGCTTGTGGAGGAGGTTCGTAAGGGAGAAAGGCATCTTCCGTCTCCTCCTTCATCGCGTAGAGCAGCGGGACCAACCAGATCCACAGGGTGCTGTCAAGGGTCCTGAGACACATGTCCTTCAGAGCCCGGAAGTATTGGCTGCAAAAAAAAGGCCGCCCCAAAAAGTCACACTTCCCATAAGCTCTTCTGGGATGACAGAGGAGACATGAGACATGGGAGACATGTGCCAACACAGGACGGAGTCTTCTCCCACAACGCGCCACAGGGTTCACCCCACCCGCAGGCAGCTGCCTGGAAAGAGCTTGGACTAGATGGAGACACCTCCATGGGACAACTGATGTCAGAGGCATCAAACACTCTTTGAGGTGACCAAAGTACCCCAGATGGACTCACCAGGCCAGAATCCGCAACCCAGGTTAGTTAATGCACCCTCAAAGACCCCTTGGGATAACACACGGGACCCAAAGTGACATGTGGGGACAACCAAGCTGAGCCCCGGACCTCTAAAGGGGTTGCTGTTCCAAGTGAGCAGATTGGATCAAAATTACCATTTTCCTCTTAGGTCTTTGTATTTGTCTAGGGTGAACTTGATGGCCTGGAGGAACTCTTCAGCATCAGCCATGGATGCTGTGGGAATGGAGATGTGATAGTGAAACGCAGTGTGGAAGACGAAGAGGAGCTTGGGAAGTTCCTTTCTTTCCTTGGATTTCAGATGCTTGATGGCTGCTTGTACGAAGGTTCCGATAGTGCCTGTCACCTGGACAACAAGAAGGAGGAGAGGGTGTTTCACAAGATGGTTCTTCTCAAAGAAGGAGCTTGTTCTGGATCACCAAGGCCAGCCCCAAGGAAAGGGTCAGCTTTTCGCACATCCAACAAGCCTGGTCCAGGGAGGAGGAGAAGTGGAAGATGCTGCTGGCTGGGGGCACCTTGCATGGCACCTCCCGAGGGAGAAATTATTTCCTCCCAGAGCCACATGACCATCCAGGAAGACATCCTAAAGACCCCACGCAGGAGAAGGCTCTTAGCTTCACCCCTCCAATGTCCATGGCACACCCCCAAAATGAGGGACATCGCTTTGCCAGCTGCCCAGAGGTTTTGGTGGACACTCACCTCTTCCACACCACACTCAAACACAACATTTTCACATTTCTCATCGTCCCAGAAACAGACGTTGTTGTTCTTCTGGAACTGATCCAGTTTCCTCTCCATGTCCTTCAGGGGACTGAGGGAGATGGAGCGATCAGAGAGCTCGCGTGCCAGATACTCCATCTGGATCTTGCACCTGCTCTTCTTTGAGGATAAGACACCCCGAATGAACAAGCTGCTGCTGAGGAAACGGCACTCGATGTGTTCAAAGATGGTCCATGTTCCTAGAAGAAAAAGGGAGAGTTTGGGAACAAAACATAGACATCAAACTCAGCTGAGTCTCGAATGCACAAAACCATCTGCCCATTTCTCCAGCCCAAGAGGTGCCACCCACTTTCCGGACAGGATTTAGATGTCATCTGTGAGTTTTATTACAAGGCGGAAAAAAAAAAACAAAAACATTTCCTACGAGCAGCTTAACCAGGGTTAGGCGTAGGCCAGTTAAACCAGGGTTAAATGTAGGCCAGTCTACAGCCACTAGTCCTGGGTCCAGTCTTGTTCAACATCTTCATCAGTAATCTGGAAGAAGGGACAGAGCGTCCCCTCAGCCGGTTTCCTGGTGATACAGAACTGGGAGCAGTGGCTGACCCACCAGTGCTGCCATTCAGCAAGAGATGGACAGGCTGGAGAGTTGGGCAGGCAGGAACCTCATGAAGTTCAACCAAGGCAAGTGGAGGGTCCTGCCACCGGGGAAGAATAGCTCCTGCACCAGTACAGGGCATGGGTGACCTGCCGGGAAGCAGCAATGGGCAGAAGGACCGCGGAGTGTTGGCAGACAACTGGCAGCAACGGGCCCTCATGGCCAGGAAGGCCAGTGGTCTCCTGGGGTGCATGAAGAAGAGTGTGACCAGCAGGTTGAGGGAGGTTCTCCTCCCCCTCTACTCTGCCCTGGTGAAGCCGACTCT
>NW_010412178.1:1971-5476 GCF_000710305.1 Buceros rhinoceros silvestris | reverse complement strand
GCCCGGGTAAACCAGCCTCTGGACTCCTGCGTCCAGTTCTGGGCTCCCCAGTTCAACAGAGACAAGGAGATACTGGAGAGAGTCCACTGGAGGCTATAAGGACGCTGAGGGCTGGAGCATCTCCGTGCTGAGGAAAGGCTGAGAGCCCTGGGGGTGTTCAGCTGGGGAAAAGCAGCCTGAGAGGGGATCTCAACGCTAATCAATAGCTAAAGAGGGGTCAGGAGGATGGGCCAGACTCCTCTCAGTGGAGCCCAGACAAGGGGCAATGGACACAAACTGGAACACGGGAAATTCCACCTGAACAGGAGGAGAAACTTCTTTGAAAGGACTTTGAGGGTGAGGGAGCCCTGGCACAGGCTGCCCAGAGAGGCTGAGGAGTTTCCTACTCAGAGAGATCCCAAATCCACTCTGACACCATCCTGGGCAAACCTGCTCAGGGGTTACATGCTAATTCCACCTGAACAGGAGGAGAAACTTCTTTGAAAGGACTTTGAGGGTGAGGGAGCCCTGGCACAGGCTGCCCAGAGAGGCTGAGGAGTTTCCTACTCAGAGAGATCCCAAATCCACTCTGACACCATCCTGGGCAAACCTGCTCAGGGGTTACATGCTCTAGCAGAGGGGCTGGGCTGGATGACCCCCAGAGGTCCCTTCCAACCCCACCAGTCTGGTGTTCTGGGATTCTGGGATCACCACTGTGTTGGGCATGACTTTGGGGTAATTACTGCCACTCACCATCTGCTCTGATCTCCGTTTCGGGTATATTCATGACACGAGAGAACTGGGCGGTTTTGTACTTGGAGGCCTCCGGGTGGTTGAATTTCTCGAGAGAGATCTGCTCCAATTCACAGGCTCTGTCTCGGTCGAAGGTGTTGAGGAGGGCGTATTTATAACGGATGACCCTTCCCTGCAGGTGAGAAATGGGGATCCTGGCACTGCCCACCATCACTCTGTCTCTGGAAGAGGAAGAGGAGGAGCTTGTTGCCTTGGGGTTGACTACCAAGGTCAGCCCCAAGCCAACAGTCAAGTTTTGGCTCATCCCACGAGAAGTCGTTGGCCTCCAAAACATCAGGGAGATAATCCACAGCCAGAGGCCTAATTAACCCCAGCCCAGCCCAGATCAGATCCTCGCCCAGCGCTGGAAGATTCTGACCCCTCCCAAAACAGCAGCTCCACAAGTGATGGGGAGATTGGAGGAGACACCAACAAGCCACCTCCAGCCTCTGTAGGAACCTGCCAGCAAGGTCCCTCAGCTGGGAGCTGACTCTCCCGGAGGAGAACGGCAGCAGAAACAGCTCCTCAGTGTAAATTCCACCATCTCTGATTACTTTTTTTTCTCCAGTTTGGCGAATTCCTGGCACCGGCCTGGCTCCAAGTAGAAGACGACGCAGATCTTGAGTTTTTCATCGATGTTACAAGATTCTGACAGCACAGCAACGAACTCCAGGGTCATGGTGTCTCGGTGGAGTGAACCGAACAGATACGGGTTGGGCTGGCAGCTGTGGGAAAAGGGATGGTGGGTCCCCACTGCGTCCTCCTGCCACCACCTCCCTCCCTCCTCTTCACCTGCGCCACCACTCACATCCACTTTGCTTGGCTCTTGGACGATGACGCCAGACAGCTCTGGGATAGGGTGTGTTGGGTCCCCACTGCGTCCTCCTGCCTCCACCTCCCTCCCTCCTCTTCCCCTGCGCCACCACTCACATCCACTTTGCTTGGCTCTTGGACGATGACCCCAGAGATTGCACATTCCCTGTGTCGACACTGGCCACCCTGTTGAAGAGCCTTTGGTTACTCTGAGGTGTTTTGGAAAGACCTGGATGCCTCAGAGTGAGCGCCCATTGCTTGGGTGTGGAAGGACATCCTGCAGGTCACTATACGCTGACTGGGGGGGTGGGGTTTGGGGGGAGAAGAGACCTAACAACACCTCCCACCATCTTCTCCCACCATAACCCCTTCTCCTGGGGAGCTGCTGGACCGCCAGCCTTCTGGAAATGACCTTGAAGCCATCAGTGATGACATCCCTCCACGCAACAAACCTGATGGAAGATCCGGGGTCTTCTCTGATCTCCTGGGCACCTGCCACTGAGGAGAAAGCATAGATTAGCACCTCCAGAAAGGTGGCCAGCCAAGAAACAGGAGAAACTGCAGTTCACCAGGGAGAAGAGGGCTCCTCGCAGCTTGGGCATGGTCTTCTCAGAAGAAGAACCCCAACCCACTCTAAGTCTCCACTATCCTCCCAAGGTCCACCAGTGCTCAGGCACAGCCCTGATGGGGCCAGGGATGGGCAGCCAGGCTGGCAGAGTGAGGGCAGCCCCTGGCCCAGCCCATCATGTCTGCCTCCCTGTCCTCATCCCTGGGCAGGGCCTGGGGGAAGCCCAAGAGGCTTTCTGGGGTGGTGTCACCAAGAGGCTTCATCTCCCAGCCAGCTCTTGTCACCCAGGGCAATTCTCGACACGACTCAGCACCCGAATTATGGTTAGGGAAGACAATGTGACTGTGGAAACATCCTCACCAATATCTGCACGGTTGAGGTTCTCCTGCTTTGTTGTCTCCACTTGAGTGACATGACCCGGGTCATTGACCTGGAGGACAGAGAGAAAAGAGGGAAGAGTTGAAGGAAGAAAAGGAAATTCAAGAGCTCAAAGGACCAGAGAGACACAGTGTTGGGCAGGGTCTTCTGCTCCTACCACCTGTAGAGCATTGAGCTCCAAAAGCTAGCCAGTGTTTGCCTGTCACGGTGTGGAAAACTCAACCCTCGTCCTCCAAGAGCTTTGGGCATGACCTTCAGAAGCCACAGCAGACTCACCGAACTCCCGAAACGCTTCTGCTCCTGCGTTCCCGCTGCTTCCTGCAGTGAGATGCCGATGTTCTCGTAAGTCTCCTGCTCCACCGGCATGGGGAGGGGCACCAGGATCTGCTGGAGCTCAATCTCATCTCGTGCTGGCACCGCAGGAGCCTGGGAAGGAGAACAGAGCATTTGGAAGGACGTTGGAGATCCCTCTGAGAACACTGTGGCCGTGGCCAGGTGTACAACTCCTTCAAGACCGGAACCTGACCAGCGGGGACGATTCTGGCAAGGCCAATCCCCCAGAGGTACCTCCCACCAAGACACCAGTGACCAAATCACCCGCTTCCTGTCCCAGAACTCACATGCACAGACTAAATACCCCATCTTTTATCTTAAAAATGGGCTCTTTTCTTTCTATCCGACACCCCCACCACCCTGTGAAGGGTCTGGACAGGGATGGAGTTAATTTTCTCCACGGCAGCTCATAGGTTGTTGGTTTGTGTCTGCCAACAGGAAATCTGAGGTTTTGCTGAAGAGCGACAGCTACAGCTCACCCTCCCCCCAGCCCAGTGAAGGTTCATAAGTTGGGAAGGGGCAAAACAGGCTGGAGGACTCTAACCAACCAGAGAGCAGCTCCTCCCAACATCCTTCTCCATGAGAAAAATTAAAAATTGGGAGTTCGGCGGTGGTAGGGGGGTTCGGGTTGTTTGTTTTACC
>NW_010412178.1:1433-1919 GCF_000710305.1 Buceros rhinoceros silvestris | reverse complement strand
AAACAGGCTGGAGGACTCTAACCAACCAGAGAGCAGCTCCTCCCAACATCCTTCTCCATGAGAAAAATTAAAAATTGGGAGTTCGGTGGTGGTAGGGGGGTTCGGGTTGTTTATTTTACACGGGGACGCAGCACAGCATCCCCGTGGGCGGTGTCAGGTGATTCCCACTCCAGCGTTTCCTTTCGTTTCTCTCACTTCTCCTTCACCTTGCAAATATTTTTATCTTGTCAAAATCTTGTTTTATCTCACTCTAAAGCTCCTTGGATGAACCCAGCCGAGCCCCAGAGGGTGAATCAGCACCTGCGAGCAGCCCCGTGGCCCTTTGCCTAGAATGCCAAGTCGCTCGCACCACCAAATCTGATCTGGTTTCAAGCTACCAAGGAGTCCAGGCACCCACCTCGTGTCTGCTGGGGGCTTCAGGGGACAGATCCTGCCCACCACCATCGACTCCGGCTTCCTCCGACAGCAACACCTCTGAAAACACAG
>NW_010412178.1:0-1246 GCF_000710305.1 Buceros rhinoceros silvestris | reverse complement strand
GCCACTGCAGGAGGAGCCGTGCGGTACCTGGCTCGCTGGAGACATACTCCCAGCTGTCGTCACTGTCGGACATCTTGGTCTCTGTCGCCTGTTCTAGGGCTGAGCCATTGTCCCCGCACACTTCGGGAACGCCAGTGGATGATGCCAGATGCAACGTGGGGCTGCAGGGACCTTCATCCCCTGGTGTGGCTCCGCTCTCACCCTCCTGGCTGGGCTGGGGCTGCAGATGAAGCTCTTCTCCTCCTCCATCACCCTCACAGTCCTCCATGGTGGCAGGACGGACCTGGCGGGGACAGGGGAAAGACTTTATTAGCACCAAAACTGGGTGGTGTGACAACAAATGGGGCGGGTGCTGTGATTTAGGGGGCTTTGGGGCTCCAAAACATCCATCTCAGGAGATTTGGGGCTCAGGAACAGCAATTTAGGGGGCATTTGCGCTCAAAACCACAGATTTAGGGAGCGCTGGGGCTCAGAGAGATCCTTTTCAGGGCTTTGGGGCTCAGAAAAAAAATGATGAAGGGAGCTTTTGGTTCGGAAATATCCATTTTGGGAGCTTTGGAGCTAAGAAACGCCAATTTAGAGCTCTTGGGCCTAAGAAGAGCCGTTTATGGAGCTCTGGGGCCTCTGAGCACCCACTTAGAGAGCTGTGGCGCTCAGAGAGAGCAACTGGGGGAGCGCTGGGGCTCAGAAACACCGATCTGGGGAGCTTTGGACCTCAGAAACAACCATTTATGGAGGTCTGGGGCATCAAAACAGCAATTTGGGGAGCTTTTGGGCTCCAAAACAGCCATTTTGAGAGGTTTGGGGCTTACAGACCCTCATTTAGGGAGATTCTGGGCCCAGAAACAGCAGTTTAGGGAGCTTTGGGGCTCCAAAACGGCAGATTAGGGACTTTGGGGCTCCAAGCAGCAACTCGGGAAGCTTCAGGGCTGACAAACACCCACTCAGGGAGCTTCTGGGATTCCAAAACACCAATTTAGGGAGCTCAGGAGCTCAGAGATCCATACAGAGACCTTTGGGCTCAGAAAAAAGTAGGCAGTGGGCTTTGGGGCTCAGAAATAGCAATTCAGGGAGCTTTGGGGCCTCCAAAACCCCCACGTAGGGAGCCGTGGGGCTCAGAGAGAGAAACGAGGGGAGCATTGGGGCTCAGAAATACCGATTTAGGGGTCTTTGGACCTCAGGAAAACTGCTGCAGGGAGCTGCAGGGTGCAAAAGCAGCCGTTTGGGTAGCTTTTGGCCTTCAATC
>NW_010412177.1:48692-48930 GCF_000710305.1 Buceros rhinoceros silvestris | reverse complement strand
ATGTAAACATGGCTTTTGTTTCCCAGGGAGCTGCTGTTGAATTCTCCGGTCTCCTCTCCTCCACGGCACAGAGGTTTCAGCCCAGGGGCTGCGAAACAAGAGCTCGGGCGGGGCTCTCCCTCCAGGCCTGCAGCTATCACCGGCAGAGCCCTGCTCCGCCTGGGAATGGCACAGACCGCTGTCCCCAGGCCAGAGACCTGGGGAGGCAAGGTGGGGAGCTCAGCCCTCCCCACCGCAG
>NW_010412177.1:47923-48300 GCF_000710305.1 Buceros rhinoceros silvestris | reverse complement strand
AAGGCGTGCCAACGGTAGTGAGCCACGGACAGCAAAAATAAATAAGGAGGCGGGTGACAAAGTGCGCTTACGCCCTGTCCCAACACCAGCCGCTCCCCCGCCTCTTCCTGCCACTGGTGAGCGCGAGAGAAGCTCTTCGCTCTCCGCACACAACCCCTTCCCGAGCAGAAGTGGCAGGGCAAGGATGAACTGTGCCAGCTGAACGAGGACATTTGCATTAAGTTAATTAAAAACAACCCAAACCAAAGAGCTCGACAAGTCCAGGACACGCTTCCCTCTCTCCCAGATCTGCCCCAGTGAGTGCGTGTGTCAGGGACACTTTGGCAAAGCAGATGCTTGGGCTGGCCAGGGCCGCGAGGGGAAACGTCAGGACTGCC
>NW_010412177.1:46733-47789 GCF_000710305.1 Buceros rhinoceros silvestris | reverse complement strand
AAACGTCAGCACCGCCGCTTCCTTCTCCATCCCGTTATCCCCTGGTCAGCGACAGCTTCTCCTCACAGCCCTCGCGGGGGCCAGCTCGGTTCCCTCCCCAGAGAGAGGAGGGTCTACTGCCGCTGTCAGGACAGTTCCCAGCTTCACGAGTGACTTCCTCCAGCTGTCCGTTGCCTGTGTTTCTTCTCCAGGTTCCCTTTCACCCCCCAAAACCAGAGGGGTTTCAAAATAACGGAGTCAGAACAACAAAGCCTGGCTGCTGGTTTTCTTTGTTCCCCATGTCCGCTGGCTAATTCACCCACCGAGCTGGCGCGATGCTTCCTTGTGCCTTCATCAAGAGCAAAGACGTTTCGAGTCCCTCTTCATCCTCTCAGAGCACCGAATCCGCACCCACCGACGAGCGCACAGCCGGCGGCTCTCGGGCCGCCCTTACTTGACCTCCAGGATGGAGGGGTTCGTCTCCATGATGGCCACGATGATCCTGTCGATGTAATCCTGCAGGCGGAAGTTGATCTCCTCTTGCTTTTGAATCGCTTCCATGAGCTGCAAAGGGAGGGAGAAGGGGAGTGAGCGCTGCCCAGGGGCAGCACTGCGGCTTCTCGTGGCTCTGGGCACCCACGGAGGTTTCCCCCCTTCTCCGCTCTGGCCTGGCATGTTCCTGAGCACGGCTGCTGCCCTCAGCAGCCCTCGGCTGCTGGCTCTGCTCACTCCTGTCCTTCCTCAAGTTCTCAGCCAGACGCCCCACCCCCTTTCTCCTTTCCCTGGAGAAAGTGGGGAGCACCTCATCTCCCTTTGGCCCCTGAAACATCCACTTCGGGAGGTCTGAGGGACCCAACCCTGATGCTTACATGGGCTTGCACACCAGTATCTGGGTCCAGCCCCAGAGCACGCCCAGAGAAGCCACAATCTCCAGGGTAGATATCCCAGCTCCCCGCGGTTCTAAGACAACGACAGACGGACCAACCCACCCCGTGCTGGCTGGTCTGTCCCAGGAAGGGGAAGGTTGTCACAGGGCAGGAAGGGGGAGCTGCCAGCACCAGGCCAATGGCAGGGAGG
>NW_010412177.1:42650-46686 GCF_000710305.1 Buceros rhinoceros silvestris | reverse complement strand
ACAGACGGACCAACCCACCCCGTGCTGGCTGGTCTGTCCCAGGAAGAGGAAGGTTGTCACAGGGCAGGAAGGTGGAGCTGCCAGCACCAGCACACTGGCAGGGAGCAGCTTCCCCTACTCCCAGGCAGGAGGGCTCGCAGGCAGCATAAGCCCTGCAAGCTCTTCCAGCAGTTGTGTGGGTATTTCCTTGCTCACAACAGCTTTTGAGCGAATTTTGGGAGTGAGCTGTAGCACAGACAGGCCACAGCAGCATCTGCCAGGCCCTCGGCTGGCTCAGAGGAGAGAAGACGCACCAGCTACCCCGGGAAGACACGCTCCGAGGTAAGCAGTACCCTGTGGCACGTACCTCGTCTCTGGAGACAGAGCTGATCTCCGCTGCCAAGGATTCGGAGAAGGAGGCTGAGAAGAGGTTCTTGGCTCCCTGGATGCTCAAGTTAATGATCTGCCCATTCAGTTCGTCGTTCTGCTCCTTCAGATTCCTGTTATCCTGTTCGCAACAGACAAACCAGATGCTGCTGAGGCACGTGGTGCCCTCAGAGCAGTTCAAGCCAGGGGCTTCCATCCTGACCAGCAGCAGCTCACGCAATGCTGGGAACTGCGCAGGGTCTCCTGGCTCAGTCCTAGCAGAGCCTGGAGAACCTCTGGAAATAGGGGATCTGCTGGGGAGATCCAGGGAACACAGCACAGAGGGGCTCTGGAGCACACATGCTTCCTTCAGAAGAAGGAGCCGACCCCTCCTATCCCAGGAGAGCCAGAAAGCAGCGTGCTGCTGGATCCACAGTCACCTCCTCGGGTGGGAGCCCCAGGCGCTGCTGCGCGCTCCTTCAGAAGAAGGAGCCGACCCCTCCTATCCCAGGAGAGCCAGAAAGCAGCGTGCTGCTGGATCCACAGTCACCTCCTCGGGTGGGAGCCCCAGGCGCTGCTGCGCGCTCCTGGGTGTCAGGGTCAGGGAACAGACAGATGGGGCAGGCAGGACGCTTCCCTCCCTGCCCAGCCCCACGTACCTGCTTGAGCTGCTTGATCTCTTGCTCTAGCTCTGTCTCCCGCGTCCTGCTGTTGTACTCCTGGAGTCCCATGCTGCTGCTCCTGCCTCTTCGCTGCTCGGCTTCCAGCTTGAAGAGCTGCAAGTGCTCCAGCTGCTTCCTAAGGTCCTCAATGAGCTGCAGCGCAAGGGAAGAGGACAACTGAGTGCCGTGTCCCCTGCAAGTCTGGCAGCTTGCACTGGGCATGGCTGATGGGACAGACGGGGGAGCAACCCCACTGACTGCTGCAGCAGGATTAACAGACCCTGTCCAGGGGAACACGTGGCTTCCCCTTCCCCTCCCACACCTCTGAGAAACAGGAGAGGGGGAGCTACTTAAATACGTGAGAGCAGCCTGGAAGGACTTTCTTGGAGCACCAAAGATGTTGGCTCTGGGACTGCAGCAGCAGACGGACCCCCCCAGCAATGCAGGCACCCACTCGGGCAGTGCTGGGAACCCCCATCTCACCTATTTCTGGAGAGGCCAAAACCGCTGAGGCCAGTTTCCCCACAGAGCCCCAATTTGGGGGCCCAGCAGGACAGAGCTGTGGCAGGCAGCCCTGACTCTACTGACCTCCTGCGTCGACTCCTTCTCCTTCTGAAACTGGTGCCTCTCCTGACTCAGCTTGTCCCCCATCTTCCTCTTTTTCTCCTGCTCCTCTGTGAGCTGCACGGTGAGGTCTTCGATCTCATCCAGCAGCTTCTGCTTCTCCTGTAACGACACAGAAGGCGACAGTCACAGGGCCTGTCTTCCCTCAGCGCTGCCAGGGCTCCTCCCGCTCGCTCAAGGACACGGCGCACGCTGAGCACGGCGGGGAAGGCTCTTCTCGCTGACGCACTCGGATGCTCTGCCTGCTGGGATTTCATTTGCTGCCCGAGGGCTTCAGAGCAGCTTTGGCAGCAGCAAGAAGAGCCACACACCAAAAGAGCACTGCTAAGAGAGAGGTACGGAGCGAGGACTCAAGAATAAAAGCGCACAGGCAAATATCCACAGCGGTGCAGCTGTCTGGGCAGCATGGTGCTGGGGTGCGACCAGAGCCAGCAGCGGGGCTACGGGCCAAGGAGGGGTGTTACATCATAGGGCCTCTGAGGTCGGAGTTTTGGAAAAGGCAGAAACCCAAGACCTTAAGCCACTCTAGGGATGCTCATTCTTGGTTTCAGATACGAAAGATTTTCATCGAGGACTGACGCAAGGAGGAGTATGACCATTTCAAGGCAGGATGTAGAACACAGCCCAGCTCTCCTGGCTCCGGCCCCTTCTTACACTCAAAGCCTTGGCTGAAGGTTTGAGATGCCAGGTAAAGCTTGTCACTTGGTGATGACACTTCCCTGTACAGCAGCACCCTGCTGCCTAGGACCTGGTCAGCCCCTCCTCAGGCTCACAGCTTCCAGCCTGACTCGCCCTGTGAGGAATGCTTTGCCTTTCAGAAAGCCAAAAATGCCACAAGAACCCAGACACCGGCGGTGCTGGATGGGCATGTGCCACGAAGGGGTGAGGAGCAGCTCCAAGAGGGAGCTCCAGCCACTGGGGCTGGGGTGTCCTCGCCCATGGAGCAGGCCACCAAAAGCACCACAGCAGCAGCAAACGCAACGCTGACCACGAGATGCCGATTTCAGACACCGGCTGAGACAGCAGCTCCTCAGCGGGGCTCCTCTCCTCGGCAGGGAGGGGCGGCAATTTTTGTTAATCCCATTAACTGCAGCACTGCTCTGCAGAGAGATGAAGGATCAAAACCAGCTTCGTGTGGCTGAAACACACCCTAGGTGGGGAATTCATCCTCATGGCCACGGTGGCTTTCCTACTTCCAGCCTCAGCACACTGTGCTTACCAGGTCTTGGCAGACTGCTTCATGGCAGCCGTGCTAGGTAGAGATGGAGCTGCAGCGCTCAGACTGTGAGGGGATGAAATGCCTCAGCTGGGCACACAGGTTTGGTTTCACTTAAATTTGAATCTTAGATCTACCACAAGCTTGAACAGAAACAAACCACAGCCTTTGTACAGATGTGACATCTGTAACGTACGTTCCCTCCAACAATGAGGATCTCGTCCGTCCCGTGGAGGCTGTGGTGCCTCAGCAAGCCTCTCGCCCTGGCCTTGAATCCCGGGCAGGACAAGAGGGGAGAGGACCTCGGAGATAATGCGGCGCTTTGAAGCTCAGCCCGAGGTGGAGATGAAGCCTGCGTGCTCCTCTTCCACCCTGGTAGTGGACTGTCCCCACGGGGACGGGGACAAGTTTCCACAAGAGGGCATGCGTCCCCTCCTAACCAGCCAGGACAGGGCCACACGCGGAGGCTTCACCGTCACCAAGAGACTGACCAGGGGTTGGTTAATCCCAGCTCCTGAGCCAAGCGCTGGCATCCCGCACGGACAGCGGTACGGGACGGCTCTGCTCGGGGGCCGGGTCTGCAGGGACCGGAGGGCAGGAGCAGCTGATTTGCTGCTACATTAAACACGTCTCATGGAGGCCCTTGGTGTAGAGGAGAATTTCAGCTCCAGCCACGCGAGGCAGCAGGTGGGAACCCAGAAACCCGGCTCGGCTTGGGCACACGGTGCTCAACTCCTCCAGTCTTTCGATGTTCGCTCTTAAACAAGGGACGCAGGACCTCAGCTCGCTGTTCTCATCATCCAGCTGCTGCAGCCTGGAACAGGAGAGAGCTGTGTAGGAAACTCACCCAAGTGTAGGAGCCTTGCTTGAAACATCACTAGGGATATTAAACCAGGACCTGCTGAAGGGAAGCCAGCAGGGATTTCTCTTTTCAAAGCAAATTCTGAGACCTCCCACTATTTCTACTCCCAGGAGAAACAGCAGGGTGCCCACAGGACTCCTGGCAAGCCCGTGGTCCAGTGCCATGCCCTTCTCCATCAGGTCCAACGCTGTTCTTGAGGGCAAGGGCTTCATCAGGCCATAGGCAAGGCTCAGCACTAGGCACCGAAAAGCAGACACAGCACCTGGGCAGAGGCAGGGCGGGGGCTCAGAGAGAGCTTCAGGGCTCTGCTCTCCAGGCACAGTAACA
>NW_010412177.1:40166-42551 GCF_000710305.1 Buceros rhinoceros silvestris | reverse complement strand
TCCAGGCACAGTACCAGCCACTAGTCAGGGAAACTGTCCTGCGACAAGCCTGGTACAGAACCCCACTGCCTTCACCTTTCGTTTCCTGTGAGGGTTGAACAGTCACAAAATACACCCTGGAAAAGCAGCAAAAACTCTGTCACATAAATGACACCTCTCCCACGCGACTTCTTCCTTTGGAGCCAAGAGGCAGCATGGAGGGTCCTGCCCGGGCCACTGGCTGCTGGAACACTCCCCCTTCTCATGTACGTGCCTTTAACCAAGGTAACCTCCCTGCCCCCCGCCCTGCGCCTCCCCAGGGGCTGCGGTGGCAAAGCACCGGCCTCTGCAGCTATCCCAGCGCGGACGTGAGGGCCCAGGAGCCCGGCCACCCTCCAGCCCTGCGCCAGCCCCACCTGGCCTGCAGGTTCTCAATCTCAATGCTCTTCTCCCTCTCCATTTTGCTGAGCAGCTCCCTCTGCTTCTTGATCTCCTCCAGGAGCGTTTGGTCAGCTCTCAGCTCCTGCTCCTTCAGCTGTTCCTCGAGCGCATTTGCTCTGCGGAGAGGAAAGAGGGAGGATGAACTGCCCCTGTGGCTCACCCCCAGCACGCTGCCATCCCGAGGGAGGGGTCAGACCCTTCCCAGCCTTTCTCCCGCCGCACAGGAGAGCTGGGAGAAGCAGACTGGGCTTTCGGGGAAAGGACACCTATCGCCACCTCAAGCAGCAGGTTCTCTTTGTCCCAGCAGAAGCAGTGGGGAAGGAATACGGTCCACGAAGCCCCCCGGGGCACTCCTGCTGACGAACACAACGGCCAAATAAAATAAGCCGGGTGGTACATGCTGGTGCTGTCCTTGTCTAGATTTCTAAGTCTCCAGGCTGCATCAAACCCCTTTTTAAGGGGGAGGCAACAAGAGGTGAGGTGAGGGGGGAATAATAATTTTATAACCCGCAGCCAGGCACAGTCACAGCATCACCCAGAACGAGCTACTTAATCAGAGTCTCACAGAGTCACAGGATTATTTAGGTTGGAAATCACCATTAATATAATCGAATCCAACTGTAACTCCAGAGCTGTGGTTTGGCCGGTAGTGGCCACGGCAGAGCAATCCTCCTTCAGTCCACTTTGGGCTCCTTTACGCCGCCTTGAAGCAGTCTCGCTGCCCAGAGCAAAGACGGCAACAGCCTCAATCCTCCTCCTTCTCACTCTCTCACATCCCCAACCAAAACCACGGGATCTGCAGGTCAACCTTCTCCGCTTGCTTTGCACAGGGAGGGCTTTTGCCAGCTGAACCTAATCTCCAACCAGCAAGGTCTACATGTGGGGCTTTACTCCGTGAAAAGCCGACTGACGCTTTCAGGCCAAGCTGCTGAAACGAAAACGTTCCCTTGCTGCAAAGTTTATCAGGGCTTAGAGAAACCTTTGCTTGAATCACTTGGTTCCAGGTACAGTTGTTACTTAACAGTCTTAGAGCCCTATAGATAAACTCCTGGCGGGTTTATCTGCCGAGGGGAAATACGCTGCTGCAAGAGAGCAGCCTGCCAGATTAGCAAAGACAGCGATTACATCCAGCGGGATCCAAAGGGCTACAGCCCAGCCAGGAGCTGAAAGCAACAGGATCAAGGCTGGCTGTAGGGAGGGTAAGGATGGGTGGAAGGACCCTGCTGTACCTTCCACCCAGACCTAGCGGGGCAGGCAGCTGGCCCGTGGGGAAGGCTCGGGGTGCTGCACGACGTGGAGGGGGAGAAGGAAAGGCACCGCTGAGCTGCGTTTTAGCTCCCTCACCTGTGCACGAGCTGCAGGTTTTCCTGCTTGAGGCGGTTGTGCTGCTCGCCGTTCGCAGCCGTGTCCTTCTCCAGCTCCGTCACTCGCTTCTCCAGAAAGACCACCTACGTGATGGGAGAGGGGAGCATCAGCTGCCCGTGCTTAAACACGCTGGCAAAGCAGCACCAAGCGCTTTGGGGCTGCCTTGGTTTGTGGCACTGATTCAGAGCCGGTCACCGTGACACTGCTCCTGGCGTTACCCGTGTCCCACTCATCACTGCCTGAGCTGGGGCTTGCACCTGGGTGAGCTGCTTAAAAATGGATGGTTGCCACTAGAATAATCGGGTGGCCACACCTTGATTTAAAGCGACCTTTAATAATGTCCTTTTGCAACCTGGTTTTTCAGTTTTTGATGTCTCCCACGTACCAATACAGGCCCAAATGCTTTCCCCTCTCCTTGCTTCACACCCTTCATAATGGTATCAAAGAATAGAATCACGGACTGGTCTGGTGGGGAAGGGACATTCAAAGCTCACCCAGTCCCAGCCCTGCAGGGCGCAGGGACATCTGCACCCAGAGCAGGGGGCTCAGAGCGCCAGGGTCAAACCTGACCTGGGATGGTGCAGCGATGGGGCTGCGCCC
>NW_010412177.1:34388-39822 GCF_000710305.1 Buceros rhinoceros silvestris | reverse complement strand
TCCCTCTGTCAGTGGACCCCCTCAGCCCTTGTCCTGTCCCCACAGCCCCTGCTAAACAGCCCCTCCCCAGCTCTCGGACAGCCCCTTGCAGCACTGACAGGCTGCACTCAGGTCTCCCCGCAGCCTCCTCTGCCCCAGGCTGAACCCCCCCAGCTCTCTCCCCTCTCCTCCCAGCAGAGGCTTCCACCCTTAGGGCATTGCTGTGGTTCATGTCTGGAGGTTTAGAGGGAAAGCCACGCAGAAGGAACCAACACTTGCTGGTGGGAAAGGCTCAGAGATGAGTCCTGGCTCCCTGTACCTAGTTTTACCCGTATTTGCACTCACTTTTCCTATGTAGTGCAGAGCCTTGAAGAGCAGAGGGGGCCGGGAGTGCCACTCTGCTTCCCAGCCAAGCAGGGATGTGGGTGGGTGGGGAACCATGGAATGACAGAGCTCCCGGTCCCCCAAATCCCATTTATACCCTTACAAGAACATTCATGACAGACAGACAGCGAGGACATGTCCGCAAAACCCAAGCCACTGGTCCGCAGGGAAGGACAAGTGACATGCAAGGGTTTTAAAAACAAACGGAAACATGCAGATACACAAGGCCTTTTCCAGAACAACAGACACACACGTGTATTTCTCTTCCACTTGCAATTCTGTATTCACGACTCCAGAGTTAAAAAGCCATTTTCAAGGAGTTTCAGGACTGCAGCAGATGTTTACACAAGCCATAACTCACCTATCTTTAAATTTCCTTCTTTCCCTTGGCTGCTTTAAGCTAAGGGTGCTCAAACAAAAGTTTCCTCGTGCTTCTGCCCAGCTCCCATCTTGTCCCGGAATCCTTTTCTCCTAACAGGGCAGTAAAACCCCACAGGACCACCACAACACCAGCTGCATATCCCGACGGCACGAGCAGCCGCAGCGAGAGCGTGCCAAGGGAAGGAAGTCCTTGTTTCGCATCAGGCCACTTCGCTCATCTCAGAAAAGCAGAATTTGAGAACATCTAATTATGCGAAGCAGAAGTGAAAATAGATCCTGCAAACAGGCGAGCTGGAGACAGCAACCTCCGCCCCCAGGAGAAGGCACTAGAGCCACCTCCCGACTCACAGAACCTCTGCAACTCGACCAGGAGCCTTCTTATCCTCCACACCCTCCATCCGGAGGGTTTTGTACGCTCCACCTGCGCAGACCTACCTGGCACCAGCTGCACAGCAAGAGCAGCTTCAGCCCAGCTCCTGCCTGGGGATCTCGGGGCAGTGCGAACACTGCACGTTCCAGGAGAGCAGAGACCCTTACCTTGTCCGTGATGTCCTCTTCTGTACACTCCAGCGTATCCCGGTACGACTCCTCCATCACCCCCACGGACAGCGTGCTGGTCTGGTGCAACTGTCTATAACAGAGACAAACCACCCCAACCCACAGCAACACCAACATTAGAGCGAACATCATGGGGCATGGCAATGGCAGACAAAAACGCTCTCATGGGATATGGTCCTCTCCCTCCCCTCCTTTTCCGTGGGGATTTAACAGTGCTGCTCCTTTCCAGGCTGCAGGATTTACAGCCCAGCCCAGCACGGCGCGGGCCGGGCCCCTGGCGGAGCAGCGGCCCCTCTCACCGCCAAGTTCTCCAAGTGATGCCAGGGCTGAGCGAAGGCGCCCTTCGAGGGGAGCCCTGACCTGGACACGTGCTGCTGGGACTTCATACCGTGATCATTAGTTCTTGCTCTTTGGAATGGGAAGAGATAAGAGCGGCTCTTCTCACTTTCTTTACCAGCGCCCCAAGGGCGCGTATTACCCAGCAGAGGACAGAGTACTCCGCTCTAGCCGCTGATAAGGCTCATAACAAAGGTAGGGGGCAGTGGGTGCAAGGGGGGGTGGACGGGGACGGATGACAAGAACCGCTGAGCCTGTTGTGGAACGCCCCAGCCCACCTCCTCACACCAGCCATGAGCTAATCATTAGCAAGGTCTTGCGACATCGGTGTCCACAGCTTTGAGATCTGCGCTTAACCCTGGTGGTATCGCTGCCCATCGGCTCCATCGTCTTGTGGCACAAGAAACCACCATTGCCACAGAGAGGGGTGGTTGTATTCCAGCTCGGTGAACCCCGGGCAGATGCTGCCTGGAGAAAATCACTCTGCTCAACTGATGAGCAGCCTGATCTACCTTTGAAGCCAGTGCTGTTCCGAGCAGGAGGTGAATGAGAAAAAACCAGAGGCCTCTTTGAACCTCAGTTTTTCCTAGGAATTAGTAACGTGGGCTCTCAAATTCGCCCTGCTACACAGTACGATCGTGCAAGCACTCATGAAGCATAACTGGCATTTACTGAAGAGCCCACAGCTCAGTACCAGCTTGATTTTGCATCCTCACCCTGAGAATATATTTAGATTCCAAAGTCTCAGGCACATTTGTCGTTTAAATCATGCCAAGCACAACAGGGCGCAAGCAGCTGAGATTTCTTGGCACAAGCAGAGCCCGGATAACAAAAATCAAGAAAGAGCCCTTACCAAAATAAAATTAATTTCCTCAAAGCAAATATTTGGGCATTATTCAGTAATTACAGTATCCGCAGCAAAGGGCTGTCTTTGGGCTGATCTTAAGGATCTGGCTCTGCTCTGCAGCAAAACCCGGCTATCTCTCTCATTATCACAAACCTCACCCAGCTGCTCTTGAATCAACCGGTATTTACCAAAGCCCACAAGCCCCGGTCTCAGAAAAGCACCTTGCAAACGCGAAGGGCCAGGAAGGCTCAATCCCCTTAAGACAGGGCACCTCCGTTCCCCAAAGGCGAACTCCAGTCCTCCCTAGATGGGCTCTGCCAGACACGGGACAAAAACCAGTCCTGAAACAGGAAACCTGGGGACTGGCTGCTCCCTTCAACTTTCTTTCCTGCGGGTGTTTTTAACAAAGATCTAGAAAGTAAGATGTCCGGAACTAGGAAACGCAGTATCAGGGACCTGCTTCCCTGCCAGGAGGGGAAACCGTGCCAGGGGAGACTTGCTGACTGCAGGAAAAACGGGGAAGGGAGAGGTGTGAGTGCACGGCCAGGAGAACAGAGGCTGCTCGGGTCAGTGCAGGGGGTACGAGCATCACCCGAACCAAGCCGCCTCCTCCTCTGCTGCACCCCGGCCCCACTCAGAATCAAGCTGTGAGAAAACCAACAACTGCCGAGGGCAATCGCCACCCCGAGCGGGGCAGAGGCAGGCAGGACAGCTAAGGGAAGCCTCAGTATATTCTTAAAAGCACAAAGACACGGGATGGGAGGGGTGGTGAAGCTGGGGGAGGAAAGGTGAGCACCAGGCATCATCAAGAGGGGATGGACCCCCTGCCCCTGCGACTCGGAGCAAACTCTGCAGCTCTTCCTGGGATAAAAAAAGCCCATGAGGAAAGGGCCACCAGCATCACACGAGATGGTCTTGCAGGACAGTGTTAAACCCCAGGGTGGGGTTACCTGCAGCCGCCCCCCAGGAACTCCCCAAAGGCCCTGACTGAGCTGCTCCTGCACAGCCAAGTGCTGAGGATTACACTGGAACCAACTGTCTAGGGCAGCTGCCTCTCTTGGGTGCTGAAGACACCCCTCAGAGGGTGCACTGACTGGTCCGGTCTTCTAGAGACCCACCACGGTGACAGCGGGGAGGAGACAGCCCAACCAAACAGTCCAGAGCGGGGAAGCCACAGCTATTCCCAACTGTACCAGAACGAACCCTGCTGTTCCCCAGTGCTGTGAGGCTCATTTATTTGGACAGCCTGCCTCCTGCAGAGCCAGCTGCCAGCACAGGCACCCCCCTCACCAAGCAGCAACAGCGAACGAGCTTACCTTGCCACCTTCTTGCTTGAGAGTCTTTTATTTGGACTGCAAAACGAAGGAAAAACAGGAAAGAGTTAGGAAAGCTGACAGTGGAGAGCAAGGGAAACAGGAAACTGCAGGCAGCCCGGGGCACGTCCTTCGCTATGGCAGGGAAGCGCCCGTGCGGCATGCACAGCTCGGCCACCCCCGGCACCAGGCAGGCGAGGAACCCGCTCCTGTACGGAATGCCGCAGAAAAACCTCGCCGCCTCCAGCAACGGTGTCGTCTCACCGCCTGATCCCTGTCCTGAAAGCTGATCCCCAAGGAAAGCGCTAATAATAGCAGGGAGTTTGGTGGGCTTCAGCCTGGCACCGACGGCAGCCCGAGCTATGGCCCCTGCACCCCGCAGCACCCCAGGTCGCCCTCCTGGGAGCTCCCTGCCCGGCGGCTGGGGAACAGGACGCTCCTCCACCCGCAAACAGGCACTTCCATCCTCCTGCATGCTGGTGTGTGCTTCTCACAAAGGTTATTCTCACTATCTGGCTCAGCATCACCAGAGAACTGCTGCTGACTTGTAGCTCAGAGATTTTAGGAGCTGTTGATCACGTCCCCTTCTGGATTTTAAGCACAGGGGTGCGAGCCCCCCTTTGCACAGATAACTGACGGAGATCACACCCCCAGCTCCGGATATGCCCGAGCCAGCTGCCACCATTCCACAGCGGTCAGGGTTTAGCTAATGCTCAGCGTGACCCACGGGACGAACAGCCAAGGTCTGTGTTACCCTGTCCTTGCCCCTCGGGACAGGGCTGTGGGCGATCCCCACCGAGAGGAAAAGCCTTTTCCAGAAACAGCCACTTGCTAAGATGCTCCTTCCAGTCCCTCAGTCGTGACTGATGCAGTTGCATGGAGTGAAGCCAGAGGGGCTTGGATCTCAGTCCTCGTCTTCCACCCGAACACCCACTGGTGTCAAACAGATGCTGCTAGCACACGTCGTTGTCACCAAATCATCGCTGAACGATGGCAGCAAACACGGCTCTAGCCCGAGCAGAGAAGCGGCAAGTGCATTCCCTGGTGCTTAGCTCAGTTTAAAGAAACAAAAACATAAATAAAATCATCTGGGAGTCCATTCCTGCCCAGAGCTGCAACAGTTATATTAGAAGGAGGAATTAAAAATAGCTGAGGATCATTTTCTTGTAAAAAAACCAATGACGGACCAGGGGCTGTTGTCAGGGTGACCAGCCCTGGTGTCAAAAGGGCATCCTCAAACCCCAGATCTCCACGGAGCGGCTGGCCGGGCTTCAAGGACGCTCGGCACCCGCCTGAGGGGAGCTGGTCAGGCCCTCGGGTTCACCAGCGATTGTAACAAGTCACGTACGTCCCCAGCACCAGAGGGAGAAAAAATATTTTTCTCTGCAAGCAGCTTGTGGAAAGGCAGTGCCAGTACCTGTGGGGCTCTCTGGAGGGGACGAGACCCACCGCTGCTGCTTCAAGGGCACGAAAACAAAACATACTTTCACCAAACTGCTTCATCCCAACCTCCTGCTGGATTTCTTCCCGTGCTGTGGGCTTGGGCAGCAGTGCCCCGCTGCTGGGACCGGGCTCCTCACCTTCCTCCAAGCTGAAAACACTGTATGTATGTACGTCCACAGCCTTTAGGAGCGAG
>NW_010412177.1:32529-34276 GCF_000710305.1 Buceros rhinoceros silvestris | reverse complement strand
TTCACCCCAGCTGCCAGCATCCTCTGGAGCTCTGTGTCTTCAGGCTTCGCCCAGGTTTTGGTCCAGTTTCTGCTGCTCTCCTCACCTGTAGTCTAGGACTGTTTCCCCTGCCCCGAGAGCTGCACGTTGCTGGTGATGCTGGGATCAACCAGTGGGTCCTGCCACGTCCCGCACGCTGCACAGGGACACTTCATGCTCTCGCCACGTGAAGGGTGGAGGATGCCCTTTCCACCACGTCGGTGCGCAGGGGCTCTTCGATCACATTGCCAGCAAATTTGTGCACAGGAAGCCCTGAACACAGATGGAGGAACCAGATCTACTCGCTCTGAGCCCAAAGGGGCTCAAATCAAAACCCCCGGAATTCCCAGCACGGGGCGAGGAAGCCTCCTTTGGAAATCCCATTCACCACGGGAGGCTCTGAGCTGTTAGTTCAGCTTTGCAGGTAGATTTGGTGGAGAAAGGCTGAAATGGAGTGGGGCTACTGGTGCACCCAGAGAAGTCCAGCATTCTCCCTAACTGCATAACCTGAGCTCCATCACTGACCCTCAAGGCCTCCAACAGCAAAGGCAACTATTTACTCGAGAAAGAGAAAGGGAGAGAGTCCTTTTACCATAAAAAAACTAGGGTCAAGCTCCTGTTTGTTTTCCAGTTCTCTTCCCACAGCTGTAGAGCCCAGGAGAGCTCCTGTCACACTCCCTGTAGTGGACAGGCAGAGACCAAACTGGGCTTGAAAAGCACCCCAGACGTTAGAAGAATGACTATCCTTCCACCCAGTGGCCTGCAAACAGTCCGAACACCAAAACAGACACGCAGAAATCTCTCCCCACTTGTCAAATCCCCAAGTCCAGCTGTCGGCTGCCGGACCTCAAATGTTATATTCGAAAGCTTGTGGCCCCCACATTTATCATCTCTACCCAGCTAGCGGGGGCACGTCGGTGGGCAGGGAGCTGGCAAAGCTGGGTGAGACGGGATATCGCTGCCGCAAAGCGAGAGTGTCTCTGGGAGAGCGAGCTGCTGTTCCCAGGTTACTGCTGCAGCGGGAGGACGGGCTGTCCCTGCCCTCCCAGGTTCAACCTGGGCGAGCCTCCGCGCTGGGCACGACTGGCCAGAAGAGCTGGCAAGTCTCTTCCTTGGTGACAGAAATACTGTACACGGTCAGCTTGCGGCTTTCAAGTCCCGATGCAAGGACTGCGTTACTCAGAGCGTGGAGAAGCACCCAGCAGTCAGCAGGACGTGCAAAGAGGCTGCCCGGAGCTGCAGGGAAGACTCTCGTTGTCTGCCAGCCTCCGTGGCTCAGGTTAAAGGAACCCTCTGCTCACCCTCCATAACGTTCTTACGGCCTTTAGTACCCGGAGAGGCTCACCTCCGTCGGTGAAATTCACCCCCTTTCACACCCAGGAATCAAGCAACGCACCAGCAAAGGAAAGCTGTGAAAGACAAGGAGAGCCTTCCCTTCCAGAACATCATTCCCAGCGCTGCCGTGGCCACGCACAAGCACAATTACCTATTCATTTCAAGATCACTCAGGCGAGCAGAAAGATCCTCGAGGCGGTTGATTTGTTTGTGGCACTGGCTACAGTAAAACTCAAAAGCTTCATCTGCGATAATGCTGTGCAGTTTCGCAGCGAGCGGATTGGTGCTAGAGAAATCACAAGGGTCATTGTAAACAGGACAGAACAGAACAGACGGGGCTGATTCTCGCCCGTGGCTTCCACAAGCTGTGGGTACCCTGGGGCAGGGGAGCCTC
>NW_010412177.1:31754-32238 GCF_000710305.1 Buceros rhinoceros silvestris | reverse complement strand
TTTTCAAGCTGCGGATGTGGAGAAGAAGCTGCCGAGGCGTTCACTGACACTCGGCAAACCAGGGAGCCCTTTCCTCCACCTGACGTGACTGGAGCAGGACAGTGTTTGGCCAAGGGATTCTGAACAGCAAAAACTTCTTGGTACTTTGGGGCCAAATATAGGGCACCAATCCCTTCTGCAGGGAAATGTGCTTGTGGAAGCCACAGGCTTTAATCAAAGAAAGGTTAATAGTGAAAAACCAAAGCAGTTCAATCAGAAAGACAGGTAAAGGTGTGAGCAAACACAAGCAAGCTTCAAACCAACAGGCACCCGAAAGGGCTGGTCCGCCCCATGATACAGATACACACCGGCAAGTCCCGGCCCGGGAGACGCTGAGTGCACGGGGACACCCCGGGAGGGTCCCCTGGCTCAGCGCCTTTGCATAACCCCCTCACCGATGTTTTTGGTGGCAGTGGGGTGTCGGCAGGCCCGCCACCCCCACGGG
>NW_010412177.1:16498-31491 GCF_000710305.1 Buceros rhinoceros silvestris | reverse complement strand
GCGCCTTGTCATACCCCCCTCACCGATGTTTTTGGTGGCATGGGGGTGTCGGCAGCCCAGCCACCCCCAGGGTCAGGCCTCTGAGTTTGTGCCCTCTGTACAGTATTTCCAAGCCCCCTGCAGAACAGACAACTGGCCAACAGTAAATGCAGAGTTGCTCATCTCTTGCCAGTCCTGGGGGAAGAAAAACCCTGAAAAACATTCCCCCTACCCTCTAGGGCAGGTTTGAACCCAGGATAATCGTTATACACCAGCAGCCATTCCAGTTGCTCAGGCTTTGCGCAGGGTAAGAGGTGACAGGAGCTTTGTGGCACTTGGAAGAAGCAATGTCCCTTTCTCTGGGGCTCTGCCCCAACTCCCGGCAGCACGTGTCCTCCTCACAGAAACAGCTGGGTGCACCCTCAGGCGAGGTGTGAACCCAAATCTAACAAGCATTAACCTAAACAGGGAAAGCAGCGTAGGGGAGAACCCGCGGGCCAGCCTGGCAGCTCTCTGGGTGCGTGCGGATGCACTTGGCCTCTGGCTGCGTTGGTTGCTTGCCCATTGAGCGAGTGAGAGCTCAACCGCTCCACGCCGTGGGGCATCCCCACCTATGCTCCGTGCCATACGCAGCCTTCCTGCCTCCTCCCTCCAGCTCGTGGACTAGCGCTCCTCTTCCACAGGTCCTCGGTGCCCACGAACACAGCTCGCGGGCAGCCCAGACGGGTGCGCGCGGGGAGCTCTTCCTTTCTGTCGCCGTTCGTTTCCCACCGAGCGCTGTGGAGTGACCTCTCCTGCCGGGTGGACGTGCCAGGGAAGAGGTGGGAACCCAAGAAGGAGGATCGCAAAGGCACACGCATGGACTAAGGAGGAAAATGCAATACCCCATAGCGTTCCCTGATAGCTCCTGGGGTTTGTGTTAGTCCTCCGGTGAAGAGCTGGAGCTGTGGCAGGAAAATCTGTCAATGTTGCTGCCGTTTAGAGACTCTCGTGATGTGGAAAGGGTGATGCGACCATTTACAAGCAATACCGTTCCTCGTATTCAAAACCAGAGCCAAAAAAAGAATTCAGCCTGAAGCAGAGATATCCTGGAGTTCTTCACGGTTTCACTGCATTTACACGCACTGGGGAGGCAGGGCTGTGTTCAGACAACCAGCACCATCCCAGGGAACTGTAGCCAAAAGGACCTTCACGCACGCAACAATAATCCACGGTAAGGGCTAGACCTGAAAGGCATGAGGAAATCCTCCATTTCCAACAGAACCACATTCTTCACTCCGGAGGTCTTGCAGGGTTTGTCTGCAGCAAGCTCCAGCAGAGAGTCTCCGGCATAAACCACCGCGAGCTGCGTGGCCGCGTGCCGAGCGAGCCCCTCCCGGCAAAGGAAAGACGCTGCAGAGCACAATCTTGTGGATAGGATCCAAAGAGCCAGAGCAACAGAGGGGAGCTGGTGCCCTGACGGAGCAAGATCTGAACACTGGGAGCACAGGCAAGCTGGGAGCTCCAAACTGAGACTAAAGAAGAGGTTTAACTGATTGTGAGTATTTTCTTGCCAGGAGCCGTCTGGAGGAGGTTGGGGGCCCACCCTCAGAGAGGAACTCGAAAGGAACACCAAGAGTGCTTGGATGTTGCAGCACCAGTGCTGCCAGCTGCACTTGGCACTTCTGCCCAGCACAATCCAAGGACAAGCAGGGATGAGCGACGTGTCCCTTCTGCCGCAGGGTGCCCCATCACACCGAGCTTCCTGAAGGGAAGGGTTAGGTGCGCTTTGCAGCAACCCCCTCCTACTGCAGGTTTAGTGAACATCTTCCAAATTGCCGCTGCACCAGCAAAAACCAGAGAGTCATCCCTGAGCTGCAGCAAAGAGCGTGTGTGGAGATCCGCCCGTGGGTCTTCCCTGTCAGCCCTGGGCGACTGGGACTGCCCCAGCTTTGGGAAGCTGGGAGAAAACAGGCAGCACACAAAAAAAAATTACAAGTTCATACCGATGCAGAAAGCCACAGACATGTGTCACCCACAGGAAAAGAGTGCCTTGTCTTCAACGCAAGCGGGGACGCTCCTGCCTCGTGCAGAGGGGCCCTGCCTGACAGAGGAGCACATCTCCAGGGATATTTGTCATCACAGAGGCTCTGGGGGCTGCAGCAGTGGATGGTCTTTCCAGCTCTTACTTGTTCTCATTAGCAATTAGGTGTTGATGGGTTTTGTCCTGTCATCCCAGCTCCCCAGCCCACCTGCAGGGGCTGCAGCTCCCACCTTTGCCTGGTTTCAGCCCCTCATGCAAGAGGTGCAGGAAAATGCTACTGCCCGCTTCTTGCTCCACGTATCCCTCGGGCTGCCTGGAGAGGGAAGGCTGCCGCAGCTTGTGCGAACCCAACCAGGCCAGAAATACAAGCACAAGAGAGAAAGAAAAAAGAAAAACCACCCGGGCAGGACGAGGGGTGCGGTCCCGGTACCCCGCGGGCTGCCTGGAGAGGGAAGGCTGCCGCAGCTTGTGCGAACCCAACCAGGCCAGAAATACAAGCACAAGAGAGAAAGAAAAAAGAAAAACCACCCGGGCAGGACGAGGGGTAAAGCTCACGGTGGTTTTCTCTGCCAGAAAGTTCTGTGAGGAGCCACAGCCCGAACGGGAGTGGGAAGGGGATGCGTGTGAAATGTGGACTGCTCTTCCATCAGTGCCCCTGGGCGGGAGGATGGGCACTGCTCCGGAAAAGGAAAGACTGAGGGAGGCAACTCCTGTTCCGCTTCTGAGCCGATTATCCCGTGGTATCCCGGGTTTGCCAGGGAGCCCCTCTTGCAGGTGACCGGTGTGCAAAGCCGGAGGAAAGAACTCGCTCACACAAAGCACAGGCGAAACACCGAGCAACTGAAACCGCTTAGAACAGTGCCCAGGCTGTGCCGGGCGTTACCTGGGAGAGAGGAACGAGGAGCTATTAAAGCTGCTTTCCCCATTACGCAAGCTGTCCGAGAACAAATCTGCTTCATTCCCTTCTCCGTAATCCTCAAAGTGCTCCTCTCCGCTAATGACCGTAACGATGGAGTGGCCGAGGTCCGAGCCCAGGGGCAGCTCGTGCGGGTGGGATCTGCGGGAACAGAGGGGAAGGGGTTAGAGATGGGTCACCGCAGCAGCAGCCTTTCCACCCGCACCCAGTACAGTCACGTTCCACACCACGTCTCCCATTTCGGCAGAGCAGCGCGACTCACCCCGTGCCTGGCACACCGAAGGGACAGCCCAGGCACCGCCAGGAAGTTTGCAGAAATTTGTTTTCACAACAACCCAATGGTTTTTCACGCAAACTCCCCTGGCAGCTGCAAGGTGGGATCTGGGGGCAGGTCAGACTGGCAAGACAGCACCCAGGGGTGGTAGCAAGCCCAGGCACAACCGAAAGCACGGCAGAGAAAAAGCCTGGCACGTCCCAAACACACTTCAATATGTTCTGAGTTACACTGCCCGCCTCTGTGCTGGGCTCACGCTCGCTCACTGCTGTGTAATCCTATCGAGGGCCCAGCACCAGGGTTTAGCGCTGTAACCGCCTCCCCGTGACACGAATGCCGGCGGTTCACGGGAAGCCGCCCAACCCGGCAGGGACAGACTCCCCGGCGAGACGAAGGAGTCCTGTCCCCGCTTCCACTGGGAAAATGCTGCCCGTGTGCAGGGCAAGCCTGGAGAGGGCAATGCTGTTCCACACGGTTTTAACACCGGATCCAGAAGGCTGCAGCGCCGAAAGCCTCCGCCTAGACCCTGAGCACACCCGGCACAGTCCTGGGAGCAGCCTTGCTCCAGAGGGACACGGCTCAGCACTGAGGTCACTGTGTCTGGAAGCGCCTTTTCATGTGCACAGTGTTGTATGAAGTCAAGCCACCGTGGTGGTATGTGCCCACTCTCAGAGGACTTTCCTGCCCAGGACCACAGAGGTTTTAAAATGAAGTGGGGGTGTGTGGAAGAACCAGGCTGTGAAAGCAGCCCACGTGTCTATAGACACAGGTATGTGCTTGGGGAGCACTAGCATCACCCTCCTCTCCAAAATTCAATGCTAAAAAAAAAAAGATTGCATTATTATGAAAAAAAATGTTATTTCAGGCTATACCCTCATCTTCATCCCCTTGCTAGGAGAGGGAAAATGGGCGTATGACCAGATTGCTGCACTAAATCAGAAAGAAAAAAGATTACAGATAAGCCATTTATGACAAAAACCTGCACCATCTGAAGGATTTACCCTTATCCCGCTAATAAAACCATGTCAACCCTCCCGCTAAAACGGCGGCAGATCTCTGTTTAGCTGCAGACAAGTCCAGTCCAGCTTGTGGCCACCTGCACATCCTCCTCATGCCTGGAGAAGCGCCGGTACTCCCGCAGCAGGATCCAGCACAAACCCGTCCTCCCCGGCAGTGAGTCAGAGCATCGCCGAGAGCGAGGGTCGGAAATCTCTCCAGGAATAGAAGGCAGGGGGTGGAATTTTTAACTCACAAGCAAAACCCAACCCCAAAGCTCTAAATCTGGGGCTGTGGTTTGATGAGCTCTGTCCAGAAGCAGATTTAGATCCGGCACCTGGAAACCCTCAGCCAGGGACGCTCTGGGCAATAAATACCGCGAGTATTTCATAGCCACCTCTTGGGGCTCTGGCAGTTTCAAGATCCAGAGTCTAATCTTCACCACACACAGCCTAAATAAACCATGTCAGCTCTGCTGAGCTGTAACGGCAGGGCTGAAGCTGTGGCTCAGTCCGCTGGCTGCACTGGTCAGGCTGTTCTCACCGACCGTCCCCTGGAAGAGCTCTGGGCTCTAGAGGCGTAAAACTCTTGTCCTGCCTGTGGTTTGATGGCACGAAACCCAACCCTCGACAACTTGGGAGCAGACTTCCAGAAGTTTCCATCTCAAATCTTTAAGCCAAATTAACTTTTTCCTTGATTTTTTTGCCCACCTGGAATTTGTGCACATTTAACATGGCCAGCAACAGGCAACACCGCACTTGGACGCGACACCCAAAGGACACCCACCCTCCCCAAGCCCATGCTGGGAGCAGCAGAAAAGCCTCAAGAACAACCTAATCTTAGAAAAAAATTCCCCAAGCGAAGTGTTTTGTACCTACAGGCAGGTGAACGCGAGGCACGGCATTTTCCCCAGGGGTCGAGAGTGCACGCAGGCTGCCATGGCCCCTCCGGAGACCCTCCGCTCCGTGCTCGGGGCGCTCAGCTCCCAATTATATCCCGATTTAACTGTCAGCGAGCGGAACGCGCTCGGGCGAGGGGAGCCGAGCCAGCTAATCTCATTTCTCCTCTAATCCACAGCACCCTTTCAGCCCCGGCGCAGCGCACGCGAGGCACGGCTTTTTCCCCAGGGGTCTAGAGTGCACGCAGGCTGCCATGGCCCCTCCGGAGACCCTCCGCTCCGTGCTCGGGGCGCTCAGCTCCCAATTATATCCCGATTTAACTGTCAGCGAGCGGAACGCGCTCGGGCGAGGGGAGCCGAGCCAGCTAATCTCATTTCTCCTCTAATCCACAGCACCCTTTCAGCCCCGGCGCAGCGCCCAGCAGCACCGACCGCTCAGTGCACTCTGACATCCCCAGAAGTGATTCTGAGGTGGAGGGAAGCCCAGCGCTTACTAAAACCAACGGGAACTGCCAGCGCTCACCAGAGCCCCGGGCCTGGGCGGTGTGTTTTGGGCCAAAATAATTCTGTGTGTTAGCTGACCTAAAGCAATGACGGTTCCGGAGGGTTCAGCGCAGACGGGTGCTGCTGGCTCACTGTTAAAGGGGTTATTCCCTCTGCTCCTGCCTTCCCAACATCCCAGTTTCACCCCAAAAAACCCCAACTTTTCCTGCAAAGTCTAGGAAACAAGGTGGGCCCAGGTAAAGATCTGAGCTCACGCTTCTGTGCTTCAGGCACAGGTTTCAGACTAGTTATTACAAGAGGCGGCTGCACATCAAAGGGCACACACGTGCTTAGGAGAAACACGGAGTTCCCCTCCGAACTTGGAAATCACACGCTGTGTTTCTCGTTTAAGCGATAGATTAAAAACTGCAAGAATTTCAGGTGTGTGGATCACCTGGGAACTTCCTCCAGAGGCTCCGGATGCTAATGAGGGAACAGAAGCTCTCCCAAGGCGAGCAATGATTACCTCAAAGAGGCTGCCAGGCCGAGCTCCAGCACAGCCTACACCCGCTGCAGCCTAATTATTACCATCATTCGTAAATTAGAGCTATTCTGGTCGTGCGTGAAGTTACAAATACAAGGAACAGACCGACCAGTTCCAGCAGGACAGGCTCGGCCCCCTTTATTTTAAGCCCTCAGGCTGTGACCCCCTCAGCCGTCGCCTCCTCCCGGCTTGCAGAGCCTCCCGCCCCGCACGGGCAGCTCTGGCCGTTCCCACTCACCCATGCTCCGGCTCCTCGATGGGATCCGTGAACTCCGAGTGCACGGCGGAGTCGATGGCGCTGTCCGTCTCCACCTCGTCATGCATCTCGTGGTGTACTAGTGTGCTGGTGTCTTCGTCCGTGAAGGTTTCGCACTCGCTGTAGGTGCTCTCTGAGCCCATGTACGCGCTGTCAGTCACCTCATTTGCCTGGTGAAAAACACACCAGATAAAAAACACCGTAGTATAGCTCTGCGCTTTCACTGCAGAGCAGGACAAAACACGTATGGGGCAGTGAATTACTGCTGCGTTGCACTTCTAAGTGCGGAAACCCAACCTCCTAAACCCAGCACGAGCCGTACCCCGTGTCCCGGAGCTGCTCTGTCTCCAGGTCCAAGGACCGAGCGCCGCCCCAGGGTGCACCACAGCCCTCGGGCCACGTGTGCTTTTCACAGCAGTGTTTGGAGAGCAGGTTACAGAGATACACCCTCAGCGAGAGTTGGAGGGAGGCTTTGTTGTGAGTGAGTATGGATTTGTCAAGCCCAGGAGGGATTACCCAGTGCTTACTCAGCAGTTCTGATTGCTGCTGCTTTCGCCCACTCCGTTTCAAGAGGACACATTATTAATCTGAATTGTCGGCAAAAAACACCATTCAAAACTTCCCTTAAACGTTCCCTCCACCCCCAGTAATATGAGGGCACCTTCCACCCCTCAGCAGAAAATAAGCTGGTTTATAAACCTTCATCCCAGTGTCTGCTTTGCAGGGTCTGCATCAGCAGGACACTGAAATCTCTGCTGGAACAGCATCTCAAATACTTTGCGCTGCTTCCCCACACCCGTTACCTGCAGCAGGCTCTAGGAAAGCAGCACGATTTGTTTTAAGCCACCGTGCTGTGAGCACGGAGGACTGGATTTCCCCCCCAGTTCTGCCCTTAGTCCTGCTTGCCAGTTCATACACGTGGGGTAGGGATGGTCCCCCTGGAGATGCTCGGAGCAGAGCCTGGGACCATCCCCCTGTCCGGAGGAAAGCCGTGGGAGCACTAGAAGAAACACCCTCCTGAAGCAAAAGCTCTTGTTACCCATCCAAGTGCCAGCTCATCTCCCAGCATCGATGGGATTTCCCCAGTGCACCTCAGAACGAATCACACCGTTTTCAGCTCTGGTGGGATCTGTCAGAGCGGGTGCTGAGCTCCAGCTGATGCCTTGTCACCACAGGTATCGGGCAGAGGGACGGGAGCCCTCCTGCCTGGCCTCAAGAGAAAACGGTGCTCAAGAGAAGCCATTTGTTCCACCCGAAGCTCACCCAACGGGATGGGGCGTGCTCAGCTGCTGGCTGCACCCCCTCCAGCACGGCAAAGCAGCAGCAGTCTGAATGCCGGCGCCACCACTGAAGCGAAGCTCTCCTCCTCTGCCAGAGAGCAGCTTTCGGCGCTTTTCCCAAGGATTTGTACGGCAGGAGAGCACCACTCCAAGGAGGACAAACATCCTGCTGCCATCGTGTCACCTGGACTTCACCAACACTGCTCTCGCCAGCCTGATTCTCCTCTTTTGGGTAAATACTCCACACCCCAAAGAACTTCTGCAGCTTTCGCTGGTTCAAAGTTCAAGACTCAACCAACACCTCATTTTGTTTCACCCACAAATTCCCAGGCTGCCTCGACACGTATGAGGCCACAAAGGGCCGGCAAGAACCGGGACAGGAGCTCTGACAGCCTCGACGGGATGGATGGAGAACTGCTCGGCAGCAGGTCCTGTTCTACACGGACACGAAGCAGCAGCACAAGGCGGCCGAGACAACAGCCCGGCCCTGCTCTCTGCCGAGTGCTCCTGTGCCATCAGCTGGGGGATGCATGGAGACAGACAGACAGACAGACAGAGCCTCTCTTGTAAGCTTGGCTCAGCTGTCACAGACCAGCCCTGACTTACGGACACCAGCACCTCTCTGCGACACCACCCTGAAGTTAAACAGGACGTACACTGTCACAGAACCAGCGCTAAAGGCAGCACCAGGAGAGGACGAGGCTGCTGAAGCGAACTTGGTTCAAGCAGAGTAGAGGCTGCTGTGGCGAACGTCATCCCTAGCAGGGGAGAAGGTGGCTTTCACTAGCCTTCGAGATCAAAACAAAAGCCTCCTAAGCCCCCACCCGCTTCAAAAAGTGTAAATCCAGCACGACTGCTTAGACACCTAAAGCTGGGGAACTGCTTAAGTGCTTTACCGGACTTAGGCTGCACTTCCTAGAAACACCATTCTGGCTCTCAACGCTCGGGCCGAAGGAGGACGGGGGCGATTCGGAAGTGGGGGCTTGGGCTGCCTCCTGGCTCAGAGCAAGGTGCGCTCGGGCAATTTGAGCGCTTTTCCAAGCTACCTGCAGCCGACGCCAAGCTGCGGCGGATCCGACAGTGTCGGGTTGCAGCAATGGTGACGTTTTGCTCTGGGACAAAAAACCCCTATTTCCACCTCACACACTCGTCCCCAGCGCTTGCAGTGGCGATGATGGTTTGTGCCAGGTTGGTGCGGCTCTGCCAGGCGGGAAGCAGAGGGGACCCGACGTGGCAGAGAGCACCCAGGAGGTGACAGCAGCTGTCCCCATCTGCTTCCAAGGGATACTTTTGGCCTGTTTGAAGAAGATTTAATGCCAAACTGGAAATAACTTTGCTTGCAGACTCCAAAGTAAATGCTGCTGGGTTCTTTTTAAACACAACCCCCCCCTTCCCACTGGAGCTTCCAGTTAAGGGTACACTGAAGTGTTACAGCAAGCACAAAGTAAAGAACCAGTGCAAAGAAACCGAAATGCAAACCCCAACCCACAAGTGAATTGATCAAAACCCCCCAGCTGTGGTCACCACTGCTGACCCTCTCAGCACAACGAGGCGCTGAATGGCTCATCCCATCTTAGTGGGATGATTTAGCTATTAAATGCCCATTAAACACCTGACTGATGGGACGCACCGGTACGGCCAGGCTGAACGGGGGAGCAGCCCTTCAGAGCTAGAAGGAGCCGCCAGAGCAGCACAGTAACCATCCTCCTTCAGCCACACCAAGGATGTGCAGCAATTCATATTTTTTTTTTTTTTGCAAAGGCAACATTTTTTTCTCTTGCAGTCCTATCCTAGGTGAGATGTCGAATGCAAGAGCCCCATTAAAATTCAACCAATGTGGTCAATGAGTTAGGAGGCAGCTGAAGCTGAAAACAAAGTCGTTCTCCTGAGCATGAGCGTGGAGAACCTTGCTTTACACTTTAAATAACTAAACCTCAAGAAGAGATGCAAAACAAGGGGACTCAGGGAAGGTATTACCAAATGCCTGAGAAAGCAAAGCAAAACCAAGCCCTGTGCCCTGGGCAAAGTGCAGCCACAGGTCGCAGAAAGCTCTTTTTTACGGCCTCACGAGCAGCTGCTTTGTGCGCTGACCCTTTAAACCCCCCTGGCACATCTCTCGATCGCCCAAGTTTGCTGTTCCGTGAGCAGGCAGAACATAAACACCTTTTCCAGATTAAAAACCCCTGTGATATGCTAGAAGCCATTAGTGGGCTTGGGACAGGCAGGCTAAGCCTGTGTCCCAGGAGACCTGCCAGGAGCAGCCCCACGGCATTCAGAATGGGGTTGGTGTCACCAGGATCGGTGCATTCTAGCTTTTTATCAAATAAAACATACCCTTAGATGCTTCAGGTAAAGCTCAGACCCTAAACCTGCGTCTGGGTGCCGGACCTGTTTGTCCCGGCTGAGCACGCCGGCGGCTGTCCAGGCACATCTCAGCCTGCTCAGCGGCGTTCAGCAAAACCTGGGGGATTTGGAAGGGCGGCGGTGAGCCCTCCTGCTTCCCAAAGGAAAGGAATGGATGAACTCAGCAGCGGGGTGACGTCATGTGCCCTGATAAAGCGGGTGAGACGATGAAGCACCTATAGGAGCCTTCTCCAGCAGCAGTTCTGGTGACACATTGCAATAAAGACCATTTGATTAAATGTTGTGAAGTGCTATAAAACCCACATTGACTGAAAAAAAAAAAGCCGCTTGAGTAGGAGGAGAGGGAACAAGACTATTGGGAGTCACCTGCAAGGCCTAAGCAGGGACAAGTTCAGCTTTGATCTGTGATGGACAGAAGCTTTAGCCCAAGCTTTGGTAAGGCGTTGCCTTGGAGAGGGCAAAGTCTGGCTCCCAGGGAAGACCTTCCCAGGCATTTTCCATAGGGCTGATCCCCTGCTCATGCCCTGAGCCGTCCCGGCGTCCCGAAGCTCTGCTGTCCTTGGCCACAACCCTCAGGAGCTCAGGAAGGGAAACGGGGGGAGAGGAAAAGGAAAAACAACTCTGTTTTCCCAGCAAGCACGAGGCTGTTGATGACAAGCTCTGCACACCGGACAGACGGGGGAGACGGCCTGGCTACGAAAACCACCCTCCAAGGACACCTTCGGCTGCTGGCTGCGGCCACGGCCCCAGTGCCAGCGCCGGGCTGGGAACGCTGCCCTGTCTGGAGCCAAGCCAGGGCCAGCCCTGCAACGCCCGGAGAGCCACACGTCATGGCTGCGGGACAGGCTCCGGCTGCAAGGGGGTGAAATGAAGAGCATCCCACCTGCTCGGGGCAGCGCCCCTCAGAGGTAGCCTGGCCGGCGATGCTGAGCTGATGGCTATCGGTGCTGTGGCATCCGCTGGCCGGGGACACATGCCTGCCTGTCTCACAGCAGGCAGCCTGTGATTAAAATGGCTTTAAATCGATTAAAGCCAGGGAGAAGGGAGGTACGTTGTGTTTATAGTCCTACCTGAGTCTGCATTCATACAACCACCCCCAAAGCCCTGACAAGCTCCACAGCAGCTCAGCTCCTGAGTCCTGGCAGCCAGAAACCCGTCATGCCATCAAGTGATCCCACTGGCAGCAAGGCACCAGTCTCTTGGTCACAATATTTCCTCTTCCCCTTTGGACAATGCCCACTTCTGAGAGAAGCCAGGGGGCCTGTGCTCAGCTAAGGGTGAAGGTGATTTTCACAACACAGCCCCTGAAGTAGGGTTTAGAGGCTGCTCCACTTGATAGTACCCCTCAAGGCTGGGTAAAACAACCACACTGCATATACCAGGGGAAATCAAACCCAGACACTCCCCCAAAAAACCCCCAAACCAAAAAAAACACCCCAAAACAACTCACAAGGCACCAGATGTTGCAGGCTGTCCTCAGCATCCCGAAAGCCTGCAGCCACCGTCCCTCCCAGACCAGCTTCCCCCAGGAGACCCAGGCAGACTGGACCATCAAGACACCACCACATGCACACTCCCCACGGATTATAAGTGAGGAAAAACTGTTCCTAAATACACTACATGTGCCAACAACATACTCGGGAAGGAAACAGCAAGCAGCTGAGTCGGGTGGATGCCCAATCTGTCTCCTTCCAGGGCTGAGAGCAGTCCCGGGGCCGTAGAGAAACCTGGCTCATGTTCGCACCCCGAACCCACCTGCGGACACATCGCCTCTTCACGCCAGTCGGGTGCAGCTCCGGGAGCGCACACCACCACGAGCTGCCGTCTGCTTCTGGCAGGCAGGAGGGAAGCAAAGTCCAGGAGAGGCCGGGCGCGAGGCTCACCGACGGAGTGCCGGTCCCGAACAGAGCACCTTTTGTTCCCAGCCTCCGCGATAAGGAGAGGCGAGCTAAGGCGCACACTTCTGCGCCGTGTGACTGCAGCCCTCGCTTAGGCGAGTACCAAAATAAAAGCACGCCCTGGAAAGCCCATGTGCCGGCCGGCCCCGCTCCTTTTCCCACGAAACCATTTTCCACGAGCACGCGCTCGCTTTTCCCACGAAACCATCGCCAGTGAAAAAAGGCTAATTTTGAGGAGGACCTATAGGGGATTCCAGGGTTTCTCTCAGCCTTCCTGATACTTCTGGTGAATATTTAAGCACTACATGACCAATTCCTTCCTTACAGGCACAAATAGGAAAATGAATAAGCTCGTCTGGCTCACCAGGGATCACGATCAGGAGCCCTTTGCTACTGATAAGCAGCTGCAGTCACCGTTTCGGTGACTCAGCCGGCAATCGGTGATACGCAACGGCAATATTGTCCACAGAGAAGGGCTGGGGCTTCGGTCAGGGTGCTAACCGAGTTTACAAACATGCCCGCCCCACCGCTGCCCGAGCTCTGCCCAGCCCTCACCTGAGCGGCTGCTTTCTGCAGAGCCGGGGGCTCAAGGGGGACCCAACCCACCGCAGCCTCCCTTCCCCACGGCGGTTGCTGGTGTGTGAAGCCTGCAGCAGCGCACGGTTTGCGCCGTGCCGCTCAAACGCAGAAGTTTGGAGGGTTTTGTCTGTTTTTCTGTCTCCTCTCTATAGAAATCTCACACACTTCAGGCCGCTCACTCCCTTTGTCCCACCCGTCTAGCATAAACAAACATATTTCCTTCCATCCTCTTCACAAACCACACTTTCTCCACGTTACCCTCGCTCTCCTCTGGGCCACATCCTTCCTGCAGCACCATGCCCCGAGCAGGACCTGCTAGTCAGCAGCACTGCCTGGAAGCGTCTTCCACCTCGATAAGCAGCTGACGCTCTGTGCCGAGCCCAAGAAAAGCACGGCCTCCCGCTCAGGCACGGGGCAGCAGTAGGGTTATGCTTTAACCCGCGCTCTCCCCTTCCTGTGGGGATCAGCCGAGCAGGTCGCAGCCCTCCTGCTCTCCCAGCTCCTCTGTTTGCACTGCAAGACCTCGGGAAGGTCTAGCACCTCGGCGCGGAGGCCACGGTCAGAAATCCCTACAGAAAGCTCACTCAGAAACCCCGACCACTGCCTGCTTCACTTCCCAGACTCTTCCTGAGACACCTTCACTCGCAGCCTCCCGCCGCCGCCGTCTCCCAGCTCCCACGTTTCCCAGTCTCACATGCTGTGCTTGCAGCTCGAGATAAGGCTTCAAGGTCTTGGTTTCCTCAACTCCTTCCAGCCTGTTCTGCGCAAGGCAAAAACTCCGACTGGGCTCTTCTCAGAACAGCAAAGGCACTTCTCGCTGTAACCTTGAACTGGAGTTCAGCCTTCAGGGACTGTCGTGCCCGACTTCCACTCCCATCCCTTCCTCTAAGCAGCGCTGAGTCGGCACAACACACGAATTTCCTTGGTGTTTTCGGGGGGACATTGCTCAGGGCTCCGTCTGCTTCCCCAAGGAATGGATGGACAGACGTAAAACGTTCCACAGCCCTGCAGTTTTGGCCATCTACAAGGTGCTGTCTCACCTCCATCTCCCCATCCCCAGCGCTGCTGCGGTGGTGACAGCAGTGCCAGCACAGCAGAGGACCACAGACCTTCCCACCCGGGTCAGGGTAGTCAGGAACAGCCCCCAGGGGCTGGAGAGCTGAACCCCAGGTCTGTCCTGGTGCTCCCAGCCCCTTGGGCAGCCCAGAGGCAGGTTGTTTTGAAGACTGCAAAGCTTAACCCCGTCTTTTCAGCCTGGCTGGCCTCTGCCAGACGTGCATCTGCGGGTAACGGCGGGACAGAGAGGCAGAGGAGAAAACCTCAGCTACACTGCTGAGGGTTGCTGAGCAGGTCCATCCAGGAGGCAGCAAACCCTCACTCCAAATACTCTGCTCACCAGACACAGCTCCCTGCCTCGGGGGAAGTACCTTCCCGGGGAGTCAGGAATAAGAAAGGAGGGCTCAGAAGGGCGACTGACCAGGAGGAGAGACAGCAACTCTACAGCAGACTTGTACAACCACCCCACGTAGGCTCACTGCGAAAATACAAGCCACCAGGAATGGTAACTGATGCCCCCAGGGAACGGCGCCGGCACAGCAGACACCCTGTGCAACAGCTTCTGCATTACCACCGCACAGCTGGAATCCCTCAAGTCTTTGGTTCCCTTTGCAGAAACTCTCAGAAGCTGGAGAAAGCCAGCACCGTGGATTTCAATTGCCTCACTTTGATTTTTGCCCTTCAAGCAGCATTAAATTCAATTGCTCCACATAAAAAGGAATTCCAGCTTTGACAGAGGTGACGGTTCTTCCTCCAGCTGGTAGCTGCGCCTGCAGACAGCCTGGAGAGAGCCAGGGGCATCCCCTCCTCCCAAAACTAGATGGGGGGCCTCACCAACGCCCGTTTTACCCCCCGGGTCCACCCTTACTGAGCTATATGACTTGCTACCAAACAGTGAGCTGGAGGGGATGTGCCCGGGCTGGGGGTAAGGCTTGCAGGGTGCCCATGTGCGTGCCTGGTTAGTGTTGCTGCACGTCTGCCTCGCGATGCTGTTCTGAGAAAGCAAAACTCCCCTCTCGTGGCTGTGCAGAGCTCAGCTCAGAAACTCAGCGTGATGCTCTTCCTGGCTGCTACCGAGAGGAGCCACAGTGGCCGCCCAGCAGATGGCAACAGCCCTGCGCCAGGCGCCCTGCACCAGGCGCCCGGCACCGCCTGCCCACTGCCCCTGCACCGCTTGCCTGCAGCAGCTTCGGCTGGCCAGCTTTGCAGAGCTCAAAAAGGGCCTTTTAGGACCTCTCTGGCACCAGTCCCCATGGCTAAAACCGGAAAATCATGGTTTGGGTTGAGAAGGACCTTCAAAGCTCAGCCAGTCCAACCCCCTGCAGGGAGCAGGGACATCTGCACCCAGAGCAGGGGGCTCAGAGCACCAGGGAACAACCTGACCTGCCATGGGGCCAGCGATGGGGCTGCTCCCACCTCTCGGGGCAACCTGGGCCAGGGGCTCCCC
>NW_010412177.1:13637-16173 GCF_000710305.1 Buceros rhinoceros silvestris | reverse complement strand
CCGAAGCTGCCCCAAGAGCGCAGCGGAGGTGCAGCATCCCCTCCCTCCCCCTGCTGCCCACACTGCTGGGATGAGCCCTGGAGATTCCTCTTGCACGCCTTACAATGGAGCTAGGGATTGCAATGGCTGCAGAAACCCAGGCTCCTGCGCTTCCAATTCCCTGCAAGCCACTGCCTCAGCAGAGCCGTGCAACCAGAAACCCTCTTTGAAACCAGTTTAACAGACAGACGTGTTTGCTGGACAGACCTGGCAAGGCACAACAAGAGCCAAAAGCTCTGCGCCAGATCGGGAGCCACAGCGGTGGCTCTGCTGTGGAAGTATCCATCATTGCAAAGGTGACTGCGGGAAGTGCCAAAGCTCAGACCTCGCCCCCTTTGCGAGGCTTTTACATCCTTACTGGAGAGCTGCTGGGTCCCCGTGTAGAGCAAAGGCTCGCTGAAAGACACCGATACTGGACACTCCGGGTTGTCTGTGGGCATTCAGCTCCCTGATGACAGCACCAGAAGAGGGGATGAGTCACCAAGAGCAACCTTATTAACAAAGAGAAGACATTTTCATTGAGACTGCTTAAAGCACTTGTTTACACTTGTTCGAGCAAACATTTAGGAGAAAAGCTCTCTGTGAGGCTGACAGTTGTAAGAGCCAAGCCCTCGAGCCACCGTGATTTTGTGCCGTTTAAGGAGGACAACAGCTGACACTCCAAATCCAGCAACCGCAATTCCTCTCGGTATCAGGGTGCAGCAAACGCAGCTCCTCTCCTTCAGCTCACCTTTCAAACGGCCTCTGAGGGGGCATGAGAGGAGAAAATCCTGCTGTGGCTCCCTCACCCCAGGGCCCTGCCGGAGCAAGAGGGGCTCACTTGGGGCCTGAAGATCCCCCACTGCATTTTGGGGGCTGAGAAAGAAGCTGGAACGTTAAAGGGGCTGTTTTAGCTGCCACGTAGCTGCAAGTTTGAGAGCTGTGTGCTCGTGGCGCAGCGTCTTCCCAGGTCTGAGACGGGGACCTTGGAGCATACCAACTGCTTCTTGGTGCTGTGGGAGGCAACACCGGCACTTTTGGGAAGGTGCTTTCCGCCACCTCCTCTCTTCCAGATGAATCCAAACAAGGGGAAATATATATATTAGGAAAGGCCAGTTATTCTGTTTTCTGCCTTTCGATTTGTCCCCTCCCTGGAGCAGCTCGAGCTTGCACTCAGGACATGTGGGCTAAAACGCACCCTGGGAGCTGACGAATGGGAACAAACAACCGCGCGCCCCAAGACACCAGTTTATTTTCACACTCGCAACACGGAGCGGTATTTCTCAATCGTGTTCACATTTGCTGAACCTCTACAAAATCCTTGCAGGCTGGAGACTGTTTTGATTCACGTATCCAAGACAACAAAGGTAATTCTTCCCCGGCCTATTAAACACAGACACCGACAGAGCTTGGATCTTTAGATGACTGCCCTGAACTGAGTGTGAGAATCCATTTACATCTTTCTGGAAAGGAGATTTTGAGCTTCATCACCTTTTCCCTTTGGGTCACCTTGTCGTCTCAAGGAAACGATGGCCCAGCAGCAAAGTGTTTCATCCCAGCGGGGCACACAGCCGGCATGTTGGTATTCCTGCCCAGAATAGCTTGCAGCACTGACAGAGCTCATCTATGTTAAATTAGCCCTTAGAAAACATCCCTGCTCTGAATCTCAGAAAAGATTGTCCCTTGACGCAGGGCTGAGGAGCAAAAAGCGAAAGCCCTTGCCTGCACGAGCACTGCGACGCCTCTGAATCGCTCAGTCCAGAGGTCAAAAAGCACATTTGTGACCTTGTACCAGAGAGAGAGAGAATATGAAACCTGTCTGCCTTCCTGCCCGCTTCTACCCGGCTATCAGCGGCTTTTGTAACTATCTTTCAGAAAGGAAAAATAATCTAATATTCAACACGGCCTTGGAAGCCTTCTGGGGGAGGAACCCAGCTCCTGCGGCTCAGTTCATCCGAGCAGTCCCAAGGGAACAAGGGACTTGCTCAGCAGCAGTCTCCTCACCGGATGGAGAACGGGAGCCAGCAAACCGGCTCACGAGGAAACCCGTGCCTGGCTGGGAACCGGGCTGAGGAGCTGGTCCATTGTCAAGTGTAAGTCGTCAAAGTGCGAGCCATCGTAAGCGACGGACCTGGGCTTCTCAGCAACGTGGGGAAGACCAGTTGCCCAACAACCAGTTTATCATTAGGAAACTCAAAAGAACAGCTCGAGCTTTTTATCAAGAAGCCACAAGGCCAAAACAACATATTCCAGAGCAGCCAAAGACACGCAAACACAGTGGAGGCTGCGAGTCCCTCTGCGAGGAACAACTTGTGTGATGAAAACGCGCCGGGTACCAAGAGACAAGAGCCACAAACCTGAAGAGGAAAGTTTGGAGAAGGGGAAGCAGAAGGAAACTATTCCGTCCCCGCATGGGACTAGGGAGCCAGCCGGCCCTTTGCTCCAAAGCGCGAAGGCGCAGGGAGAAGGCCACCAAGCACAGCCCCAACGCCCACCGACACGGCCAATGGCCACCGCA
>NW_010412177.1:11831-13508 GCF_000710305.1 Buceros rhinoceros silvestris | reverse complement strand
AGCCTCCTTCCAGGCTGGGGAGAGCCGACACAGGACACGACCGCAACGTGCTCCCGAGCTACAGGACACAAAGGGGAACTTCCTTAATGAAAGGGAAAAACCGCAGCAGATAATTATCCTTGATCAAGGGAGAAAAATCGGTATTTTTGCCTTCTGCTCTGCCTTTTTCTGGCCAAACAGCCAATGTCCGAGTGCTCCGCTGTGCTGCTCAGGGAGGCTCCTGCATGGTACATCTCAAAATCAGGCTCAGGTTCTCCAAGCTCAGAAACCCCAGCAATAAGCCAAACGCCCCGGCAGCTTGCACCCTTCCCTCACCACTCCTGTCTCCGCACAAGGCGTCTCCCTCCTTCACCCAGGGCACCATGCTGCATGCTGAGCCAGCACGAGCTGTGGGTTTTTGCTCAAACACCAATTTTAACTTCATCAGCACCAAATGCTTGGTGCAAATTTTTTGGGCCAGTCACCCACGGATGAGAGGAGTCGTCTTTACTGGACGTTAAGCATCCCTGAGCCCTGACACAGCAAAAGCTCTTCTCCCCCAGCCAAACCCTCCGTGCTCAAGTCTCCCGCTGCAAACAGCTGACGTCTGCGGGAGCTGGCAGCGCTCATACTTGCCTCAAACGTGACAAAGTCATCAAACTCATCGGGACAGGCCGGGGCTTCCTCCTCAGGGGTATATCCCATATCATACAACTGGCTGTCAGGATCTGCAGAGGAAAAGAAGAGAAGAGAGAATCACCAAAAGGAAACAGGCACTCTCAGGTGAAGGACACTCTAGGCGACACGACAGCAGAAGGCCAAGAACCTCCTCTTGCATGCCCCGGGGTGCCTTCAGCTTTCAGGAAGAACCTCTGCTCCCAGGCGCCCCACCGCCACCGCGGGTGGAAGGCAACTGGGACGGCTGCTCCCTCGCAGAGGTCCTGCGAGGTCCCTGGCTGCTCCGAAGGGGCTGGCGCCTGGACTCATCCCTACCCTGCCATGGTCTCCATTCCTTTTCCTGGTTTCTTCCCTATCTCCATTTCCTGCATCCTCTTATTCTTCTCCCAGAAGGCTTTAATTCTGCTGTGGGCAGGGAATACATTAGATCTATGTGTGACAGCCAACTACCATGGGAACCGCAGAGAAAGCAGGCTGCACCGGAGCTTTTCTCATCCTCTGCTCCTCCCGCGGCCAGCCACATCAGGAGCCATCCTCGCAGGGGGACAGGAAAATAGGAGGTTTTCAAGGAGATTTCTTAAAAAGAAATAAAATCACTCCACCCACCCCCAAGCCCCCATCTGCAGCAGAGCAGAGAGGCGTTTCTCCGAGCCCTTCGACCACGGAAGGCGGCGTAGATTCCCTGTGCTCCCTCAAGCAACAGCTAATGCCCAATCCAGCACACGACCTAGATCACAGGCTGGAAACACCAAATCCAGATCAGATGCTGCAGTCCCAAAATAAATAGCGAGCTCAAACCCACATGCCTTGGAGCTGCAAACGTTGCGGCACTAGGTTTGTCTGATCAGCTTGGCTGGGCAGAGGGAGTCATGATGCCAGCGCTCCCAGGAAAGCTCAGCAGTCGCTGGGGCCTGGGGAGGGCCAGGCTTTCCTTTCACGTCTGCTTGAAGTGGCTGATGAGACCAGAGCTACAAAGCAGCGGCTGGCTTTTGCAGGCTCCCCGCTCGGGGTCCCCACGCG
>NW_010412177.1:9623-11804 GCF_000710305.1 Buceros rhinoceros silvestris | reverse complement strand
GTCCAGAGCTACAAAGCAGCGGCTGCTTTCTGCAGCCTCCAGGCTGGTGTCTCCCAGCAGCTCCCAGTCCAAACGGAAGGGGCACGTAAGTCGCGTGGCGTTTTTGCTGCAGCCGAGCGACGCAGCCACCCAGCCGGGATCGTATGCAGCCTCCCTCCGAGGGTGCGTTCCCCGTATAGTCACAGCCAGGGCTCCCGTGCTGGGTCTGTCTCCAGGCACCGAGAAAGGTCGTTCTGCATCGAGGAATCTGTACATCTAGTACGGAGTCAAGGGATTAGGGCGCAGGACAGAGTAAGGAGTCAGGCTTGCAGCAGCACCCAAACACCCTCCCTGGTGCCTCTTTCAGCTGACCATCAAATGCAAACACAGTCAGGGCCCAGGAGATACTGGAACCACCAACCCGATGGGTACCAGCAGCCCTGGGGATAGGAGAAGCTGAGCACGAGCTCTCCCCTACCCGGGTCTGGGGCTCCCAGGGGTTAGACCGTCAATCCAAACCAGGAATAAGCCAAACTGCTTTTCCAGAAGCCAGCACACGGTGCTGTGCTCTACAGTAAGCGCACGGCAGGGTTGCAGCTTCCTCAGATGAAAGGTGCTCTTGTTCACAATTTATGACTCCAGTATCCCTGCTGCAGCACCAGTGCTGCTCTGAGCTGTGCTTCCAGCTGCCGGAGCTCCTGCGTGGAGCCCAGAGACCCCCCTGAAAACTCCAACTCCGCTGCTGCTCAAGGCAAGGCAGCCTCAGGCCACCTCCTGCAGTGGAATTCTCCATCTCCTCAGACGGTAACCCTGTCCTCATTTGCTGAGGGACACCCTACTGTTGGGAGGAGTTTCCCCCTTAGTGCTCCCTGCCGCTGCTCTGGGATTTGAGAGCCCTCTCAGTGGCAGCAGGGAGGGTGGAGGGGATGGGGACAGCAACCTGCTTGCTGCAAAGCCGTGGGAGCACTTGAGAATGGGTCTCACCAAGAGGAGCCTCTGCCCACTCTGGGAAAACCAAACACTGCTCCCAAAAGGCAACCCACGTCACATCATCGAAACAGAGGGGACAGTTGGCCACATCTCATGGTGACGACAGACTGCAGCACACAGGCCACAGCCAGCTCCAGAGAGGGGGCCGCCATGTGCCCCAGAGCATCCCAGGAGCCAGAGCAGCTCACAGGACACAGGCTGCAGGCACAGTGCCCTGGTCCTGTGCCCAGCCAGGGCTCTGCCCAGCGGCATGTCCCACCCAGCACGAGCCCTGTGGTGACAGCTCTGCTACCCGCAGCGTCCCCGGCGCAGCGCAAATGCTTCATCTGCAGCACATCTGAAACCCCGGGCCGACAGTGGCAAGGCTCCAGCCAAACAGCTGAGTCCTGGGCAGCTGCCAGCACTTCCAGCTGCCTGATCTCGCATCTCGGCCGGGCATCCCAGCCAGCCTTACTGGTGCCCACCCTGCCAGCATCTCCATTGCTGCTATTGCACCCCATGGCAGCCCTGGGAACCGCAGAGCACTCCGAAGGCGGCACAGTCAGGCACAGGCTGCTCCCTTCTGCTTATGCTCGAATCATTTCTCTTCCTCCCCCTCCAAGCAGACGCATATAAGCCTCCTGCTTTTCTACAGATAAAGGTATTTATTCCACTCGTTCCTTCCAAAGGGGCTTGAAAAGGGAGGATTTACAGTTAAGCGAAGCCTTCCAGGGTATAAAGCGTGGGCAGACACCGCACAAACAGCTCCCCGACATCAGCTGTCTCCCGCACAGCTCTCGCCCAAACCAAGCGCTCTTGGAGCCTCCCCAGCTCTTCGGGTGTTTCTTGGTGTAGGGGCAAACGTGAGACTGGTCTCTGCGCAGGCAGAGTTTATTTTTACAGCGAGCTCCTCTGTAAAGAGCAAGGAAAGACCATTGGGCAGGTCACCTGCATGCTTGCTGGTGGTGTGGCCAGCAGAAGCCATGCCCAGGAAACAGCACTCCGCGTTTCCACCTCCCCATGCTCCACGTCAGAGAGCAAAGACAAACACCACCACAAACAAAGGTTGACTTTTCTGCTCGATTCATTCCCTCCCCCTCCAGAAAAGCCATATGGTGCTTTGTGTATAGGGAGAGTTGCCATGGAGAGCTTGCCTGCAAGTCTGCCAGCACAATAGGCTGCATTTAGCTTTCAAATTCCTGTCCAAAAGAGCCAAAAAAAAATTCCCAAGAG
>NW_010412177.1:6229-9462 GCF_000710305.1 Buceros rhinoceros silvestris | reverse complement strand
CACTGCTTCGTGAGGAGCAGCACCCTGAGGGGTGGTGTTGGGAGCCAGAGGGCTCTGCTCGCTGTTCTCCCCACCGCGTCACGAACGGCCCGGGAGGATGCCTGCGGGCCACCAGTACCGCACCACCCTGCTCCAGCGGCACGTGGGCAGCGCAAACGCTCAAACTCCCTCGGCTCTTCCCCTAAGACCTCAAAGGCAAATCCCAGCAGACACCCTCCTCTCCCCCTCAGTCCCCTCTCCACAGCCCCCAACCACAACGCACCTTCCTCCCTTACACCCATCACTCGACCTTCCTCCCCTTCGGGGGTCTCAGTACACTTGGAGTCACTCGTTGTCAGCGCTGCTCCAAATCGCAGCTTTTGCCCAGTGATGCAGATGTCGTCAGGGGCTGCCGTCTGTCCTCACACCTCAGTGTCTGTGACCCGCCTCTCCTGCCGTTTCAGCCCCATCCATCGCTCCCACTGCTGGTCCCGCTAGCGCCACGCACAGCCAAAAATCTCAAAGTTAAACACCAGGCTCCAAGAGACCTTCTGGGGAGCTTTTCTGCCCAACCATCTCCCTGCCAAGAGGCGATAAGCTACAAGCTCAGTCTGTTTCCCAAATTAATTGCACAGATTTATTTGACTGGAATACGTGGCCAGGGTACCAGGCCTCTGGATAAAGCTGTAGTTGAACTACCGTGGCAGCACCGTGTCACCAGGGTAATGCGGCTGACACGGAATTTACAGAATTGTTACCTGTATGTCCAGGCACGTATATTATATCATCCAGTGAAGTGAAGGTGAATTTAAAAAAAAAGAGGTAAAAAACAGACTAAGTCTACTACGAGGTGCCTGCAGCATCCTTTTGACACCCTTTCCCATCCCTACCAGAGGTGCCTGCTGCCCAGCACGTGCTCATGCAAACCTCCCGGAGATCACCACCCTCCAAGGGCATCACATCGACCCCACCACTCATGTGGGAGACGGAGATTTGCTGTTGTACCGATTTTGCCGTGAGTTCAGCTCTGACCAGTTGGCCACAGCACTTTCTCCTCCCACACGTTTGGTTTTGTGTTGCCCAGTGCTGTCCTGTTTCTTCCCAGCACGGCGTACATGCGGCTGGAGGACAAGCATGACAGGTCCTGGGCTCTTTGTGGGGGTGAATGTGGCCAGAGATGCACCCTCCACCATCCCGTTGTGCTAACAGGGGAATCGCCGAGCTTCAAAAGGGCTTGGATGTCCAAGAGCAACCAGGGCTTTTCAAGAAACGCCACAGAGAGTAGAGCTACAGGAACAGAAGTCCCGGCTGCAGCAGGCTCCTGAAATAGATCCTAAACCTGCTTTCAGAAGAGAGGGTTTCAGTGAAAAGGCACCTTGAGTGAAGAGCTGCGGGTACAGTAGTGACACGCAGGTCAGAAACAGAGCCAGTTTTATCGGCTTCATATAGGAGTGACCTAGAAAAACAGAACCTTTCAGAAGTATTTAAGTCATCTGCTAACACACACTGTACACACTGCTGCAAGCCACAGAGCCACAGACTCCAAGTGATTCGAACAGCACGGATTATGTGCAGCTAACAGAGCCGAATTCTTGGGCGCAGGAACATGGCGAGGAGCCTGCGTGAACGGACCTAAAACCAAACACACCCAAAAACCAGCGAGATGAAGCTGTGGTTGGCTGAAGAGAGGACAAGTGATACAAACACAGCTCCATCACTGGGCACGCTGCTTGAACACAAGGCGGCAAAGATGGCCCGCAGCCGAGTGTCGAGAAGTTACAGGCAAGGAGACAGAGGGGAAGACACTATTGCCAGAGGCGGCTCAGGGACTTGTGCTCTCACCGAAGCTCAAGCACCCACGTGGCGTTGAGTTCCTGCAGGATACAGCACCAGTCCAACCATCCGTTTAGGCTTTCCCTAAACGAGCCAGGAGTACGTTCATCATCCGATGCTCACACATGAAGCAGCAGCACTGAGGTGACCCGGCGCGAGCGGCTTTCTGCCATCTGCTTGTCCTGCAGCCCAACCTGCTGACTCCTGCGCAGAGGAGACCACGGGCCAGGAGCACTTACTGCGCACCATCATTTTACACCCCAAAAATCACACAGCAGCTTAACCGAGGGGCAAGCTCAGACGGTGTCAGAATTGAGGTTGCTTACACAACCCTCACCCGAGTCCCTCTCGGCTAATGTGCTCTAGCAGCCTGTTGCTTCCCGAACACGGGCTGGTACTTCTCCCTTATGATCCCCACCACACGGCGCAGCCCCTCAAGCTTCAGTCAGACACACCATCTAAAGACATCATGAAAAGAATCAACTTCACGGTATCCAAGTGCTTCGGGAGCATAAACCCAGCTGCCTTCACTTCATCACACAGACCAAGTGAGCGTTGCTGCCTCCGCTGCAGCCATGGAGCGGAGACAAGGAGACACCACTAACACGTGGGATTTGGTAGCGAGTTTAACATATGGGCCCTCGTTTTTAATTCTCAGCAGTCTGAGCTGTCTTTTCAGGGTGTGCTAGGCATGGAGACCAGCTCAAATGCCTCTAGACTTGTGTCAGCCTGGAACAAAGGCTCACTGCTGGAGGTGTGGAAAATGAGGAGCAGGCTTGTGGCCACCAGCAAGTGGTTTCAGAGCCACTTTGTAATGCACCAGCAGAAAAGGCCGAGAGCCTGAGCCTCCAAAGCAGCACAAGCTGCCCTGGTGAGGAAACCTCCTGCTGTCCTCTGTCCCAGTCACTCTAGCTTCTATTTTCAACAACTCTCTATTTCAGGAAACAAAGCTAGATTTCGCAGCCAACAGCTTTATTCCCTGCTCTGTGAAGAGGTTGAGGTAGGACCTCTGGGAAGAGTCCATGCAACTATGCAAACACCAGAGCATCTTAACTGAGCTTCCCAGAGCGCACTCAGCATAGACGCAACCTTTGGGACATCCAGCAGCCGCTCTCTTGCCAAGCGTTTGAGTACGCTGAAGTAGAAACTCTTCTAGAAGCTCCAAACCCAGCCTGATTTGGGCAGGAGCACACAGAAGACAAGTGGCACCTCCTAGACAAGATGGTCCCACGAGTAACATAAAATTAAAGAGAACCCTGGCTTAGGAGCCGAGAGGCACCAGAGCTTTTGAATTACCAGATGAGACAGGCAGGCACAAAGCAGCTTCTCAGCCCACTCAGCAGCTGGGGCACTGGCTGGATGACGTTGTCCCACCGCGAAGCCTTTCAGCCTTCCCTACCAGCTCCAGCTCACAGCTCCCA
>NW_010412177.1:327-6189 GCF_000710305.1 Buceros rhinoceros silvestris | reverse complement strand
CGCGAACCCTTTCAGCCTTCCATACCAGCTCCAGCTCAAAGCTCCCAGCTAACGGTTACGACCAGTTCAGCCCTCCCCAGCTCACGCTTCCAGTCCTGGGCCTGAGAAACGCTTGCAATGTCCTGATCTTCAAGCACAGCTAAAACCATTATCAACGCGACGCCCGTGTGAAGCCGGGCGCAGCAGAACCACCCGCGGCCTGGACGTGAGTGTTAAAGAAGCTCTTTCAACACCTACAGCACCTGTAAATCATAACGTGCCATTTCTGTCCCCCCACCATCCATACCTCAAGCTGAGTTAATGCAAAGCTGATGCTACAAGCCTTTTCAAAGCCATCATCGAGCCCTTGTGAAAGATTTGGACCAGAACCTCCCACCCGCCTTTGGGTGACACACGATCCGCAGGTGAAGCACAAGGCGGGCCAGCTCTGCAGACACCTTCGGCTCCAGCCAAGGCGCCGGCTTCAAAAGGTAGGTTGCAAAACCGTTAGTGAAAAGTAAATACCGTTATTTATAAAGCAGGCAAGTCTGAGATCAGAGCCTAGGTCCTGACCAAAACTCAGCCTGAGTTTGGGAGGAAACCGGGGAAAGAAAATACGTCAGGGGAGAAGAGACATTAAACTGCACTGCAGGAAGAACTCTTCCCTGTGAGGCATTTCGCAGCGCTGAGCGATCTCTCAGAAGTGAGGGGGGTGTGCTCAAAACTGTCCCCTCCGCTACAGCGAGCGTTAGGCAGCCAGTTTGTCCTCCCGCTGCTGCCGCAGTAGAGCAGTTTGGAACCCCTGTCCCCAATGTCCCTTGGAAGCCACGCAGATGAACAGGAAAATGCTCCCAAAGGCTCATGTGATCGAAAACCCTTCCCTGTTTCTCCCCCTGACTCTCAACGTGGCCAAAACCCCCTTCTAAAACGAGCCGCATCACCGAAGCGGAGGGGAGCTGCACTTCTAAAAGTGCTTTTGTTCCTTCTGTAGCTGAAACATTGCCCAAAGAAACACAGAGCGACGGAGGACGGTCCTGTAAGATAGGCTTTAGTCCCTTCTTCCAGATTCCCCACAGGGAGGGGGACGGTGTCAGAGACATCGCACAAGCTGACCATCCGTCCGTCCGTCCATCCTTCCTGCCCTTACTGAGACGACACGAATAAACGAGTGACTCGGTGCTGGGCTCCAACCCCCCGAGCTACGCCATGCGGGCACCAGCAGGGACCACCAGCGCTCCACTCGGAGCTGGCTTCATCACCAGGGACATAAACTTTTATTAAAACTCATCTGGACAGTTTTCAAAGGTTCTGGTAACATTTTGTTATGTTATCCAGAAGAAAGACACGGGAGGGACACATGCACTAACCCAGGAGGAGACAGGGCTTGGCACAGGCAGAACAGGCTGGGACGAACCGACCGTGGTTAGTGAGAAGACCGGGGAGCGGCTTCTCTCGATGTGGGGGATGCCCACTGGAGGCAGCCCGCTTCTCACCCACCACAAACTGCTCCAAACTGCTCTACTGTGGCAGCAGCAGGAGGGCAAACTGGCTGCTTGACGCTCACCCAACCCAGCCAGGACCCATTTCCCAGCAAAGCCACACCACACGCAGCCCGTCCTGTCTGAGAGCGAGACCAGGAAGAGACGGGCTTTGGCCACATCAATCCGTCCAGGCATCGCAAGGGTTCACTCATCACACAGCCACAAGCCTCCAGGCTGTGACAGAGCTAAGCAAGGCTCTTGGAGGAGCAGAAGTCATAGGTGAGTAACTATCCCTCCATTAATAACACCAGACTGACTGGATTCCTAACGCGAGATGGTCTGACAGCTCTGGCTCCACTGCTGGTGCAGACAGGATGATGGACTACCGGCTTTCCTTTGCCTAAGCTCCGGAAGCCAACTCTACCTGGTCTGTGGCCATCCTCAGTTCTGGGGAGGATGAAGGAGACATTCCCCAGCTTCCTGGGTTGAGGCAAGCATTAAAAAAACCCTCACTCTGGAGCTAACATCCAAACCTGGGAAATCAAAACAGGCAGGACCAAAACCAGCAGCACCACCCCTCTGGAGCCACCAGCCCAGCCCAGCCCAGCCTCCTCCCACGCACTCCCCAAACCGCAGGCGAGCCCAGGCTCCCAAAAGTATTAGCAGCAACAGATGTGGAACAAAACAGCACAGTCCCGCCGCAGAAAATAAAACGTGTGATGGAGAAACACTGAGACAGCACATGGATGAGGAGAAATGGTTATTTTCTAACAGAAGCTGCCTTTGTTTTCTTTTTAGTCATCATCTCCGTCAAAGGCAGCATGCTAAGAATCGCTCTGATGATCTAACAAAACACTGCTATTTTTATATTGACCATCTCCCCAAGGAAACAGGTAGTCCTTGCAGCAATTTTTCTTCTCCTTTACTAAAGAAATTAGTTTTCTTTTGGATATTGAACGTAGCCCTTTCATTTATAATTTAAACTCCCCCCAGCTCGCCTTTACCAGGCTGGGGTTATGGTCTCAGGGTCGACACAGCCACCACAAGTTTCTTTTCCCTCATCAGGACACATGGAAGTTCCTCCACTCTGTGACTAGCTGTGAGAGATGTGGCTAACACAGCAAAGCTCTTCCCCTCACCTGGAACTGGGTACCAGTGGTGATGCTTTGGCCGTTTAACCCCAGGTCAGCTCCTTGCTGCGCTACACGAGGGGCAGCTTGACAGCCCTGGGGACGCTGTTGCCCTGGGCCTGCGTGTGTATTTTGGACCTGCGTGTGTATTTTGGACCTGCAGCCTGCTACACTCCGTGACGGGACGCAGCAAGATTTCTCTGGCATATGCCTCAAAATATTCATAAAGAAAAAATTCTCCAAATTGAAGAGATGCTCGTGCCAATCTCCCGTTCCCCAGGAGCAGCTTGACAGCCCTGGGGACGCTGTTGCCCTGGGCCTGCGTGTGTATTTTGGACCTGCGTGTGTATTTTGGACCTGCAGCCTGCTACACTCCGTGACGGGACGCAGCAAGATTTCTCTGGCATATGCCTCAAAATATTCATAAAGAAAAAATTCTCCAAATTGAAGAGATGCTCGTGCCAATCTCCCGTTCCCCAGGAGCCCGAGGGTGGCTGAGCCTTAGTGGCAGTTTTATGGCAGCTTGTTTAGAGTAATTCCCCACTGTTCTCATCGTGGAGCTGTGAGAAGATGCACAGCCACGTTTTCTTCAACACTTCCGTGCTTCTCCCAAAAGTAGGTCAATGCAGCATGTCATCTGCCCGGCTGTTTTTGAGAAGACGCGCTCCCTGCTCAGGCACGGCCCACACCGCACCGGCCAGATCCTCCCTGATGGAACCCTCCACCCCGCTGCCAAATGTCAAAAATGAATAAAACCAATTGTTGATGTAGATTAAAAAAGAAATGCAAACAAACAAACAAAAAAATAAAGCTGTGGTGAGCCAGAAGCGTCATGTCCCCCTGCATCAACATCCGAGTCCTTTCCTGAGCATATTACAGCAGAAACAGAACTTGACAGAGCTTGCGGCTGTGTGGGCTGTGCGGTTCTGCTCACTGCTGCTCCGGGCCTCGGCCGCGGGACAGGTTTCACAGCCCAGGAGCACCTCCTTGCTCCACGTCGCCCCAGCCAACCCTGCTCACCCAAATCTCCCTGCTCACACTGATGCGGGGACAGCGTGTAGCCCGAGTGAACCTTGCTGAATGCCGGCAGCTGCACGGCTGGAGAGGAACAGTTTTGCAGGCAGGGGTTTTGATTCCAGTTTTGCTTTGAAGTAGTAAATATCCTTCCTCCCAGCTGAGCCAGTTTGGAGTTATCCTTTCCAGTGTGACAGTATTCCAAACCGGAGGATAAGCGCAGTGCACTGACCTCCCAGTTCTCTGCTGCAAAGCTGCTCCCAGCTCCCCGCTGGCTATGGGTGAGCCGAGGAGCACCCTCACCCTCCAGCCTCTGCTGGGGCTCCTTCTGCTGGAGCAGAAGACCAACTTCTCTTCTCTAAAGACACAGCGTGATGGGGGCTGGAGGAAGAGAGCAAACACCCCAGAGCCACCTGCCCCAAGGGTTTGTCCCGTGTCCTCCCCTCCCCCAGGAACAGCCTCTAGGGATGGGACTTGGGTTGGACTCACCCCAGCTCAGTTCTTCACCAGTTTGTGCCTTCATGCAGAGTTGCTCGATCCCATCCCTGAGCACCAGCCTGTCACAGGGGAGCGTCTGTACCCCTGGATACACCCAACCCCCTCCCGCAGAGGCACCTCTAACAGGAGAGGGATGGAGAGAGACCTCAGGCCGTTCTGACCACAGGTACCACCAAAGCAGCTCATCTCCATCACAGGCTCGTGCGTACACTCCTCGTTCCCCATCCCCTGTGAGTGGCAAGAGTTACACAGACTCAGGAGACAGCCCTCACACATCTTTATGGGCAGGCCCAGTGGTTTCCAAAACAAGTGTTTAATTACTGCTATTTCAAGAGAAAAAAAACAAGTTCAGCACTTCCAGGAAAGGCTTGGCTGCTTCTGTCCCCAGCAGAAGGGACCACAGACGACAAGCATGTGGGCTCCAAACGGAGTGAGCACAGTAATGGTGCTACGAGCATCCATCCCTCTGCTCTACAGGAATGAGGAGAACTCTGATCTACAAAGAACAGCGCTACAAAGAACAGCGGGGGATTTTTTTTTTTTCTGAGGTATACATATAAATTGTAAAACCACATTTCCAGGCAGAATTAACCACTCATCTTCATAAACTCCTTATCCCCATAAGCAGTACGTATATATACATATATGCAAAAGCCAAGCAAGATGCGATGCAAAAAAATGCAGAAGCCATAAAGAGAGCAATTTTGATTTTATTCTTGCTCATGAATCAATCTTGATTTCCCATTCACGGCAGCCCCTGTTCCCTGAACGACAGCTGTACACAGAGAGGCATCTGTCCTACCTTCAGCCATCAAACGAGCTGTCTCCCTAATCGGTGATGGTTTAGCCAGGACCAGGCAAGACCAGCAGGAAAGTCTTCACTGCAGCAATGCTGCATGAATAAAGAGATCAGCAGAGCTGATGAGAACGTGGGAAGTGCTCATAGCAGTGCCAGATACTCCGAGTTTAGTCACACGTGCACACAAGCTCTCCTTCCATCTGCTGAGCTTCAGCGAAGACTTTTCTCTTAAAAAGCAAATGCCTCGAGTATTAAATTGGGCCTGGGTCCCCCACTTAGAAAGCATGCTTAGAAGTCAGCAGCAGCCTGTTGCAAACAGCACTGTATTTCCAGTATCAGTCTGGACCACTGAAGATGCACACAAACAGCCTCTGAAACATTCACTGGATTGAGAGTGTGCTAGGGAATGCAAGCTTTGGCTTCTGGAATTATCCCTGTGCAAGGGAAGTTTTCATTTTGCGTAGCAAATGCCATCTGCAATGCAGATCCTACAGAGGGGAAAAAAAAAAAAAAAACCTACACGCAAAACCAAACCGTGGTTTATGTTACCAGACAGAGCCACATACCCACCACTCCGCGCCTTCAAACGCTCCAAGGAGCCAGAGCGGGTCCGTGGCACCGGGCAGCCGCCAGCCTGCCTCTCCAGAAATGAATTCAGAGCCACCCCGGGCTATGGAGCAGACCTGTCCAGGCACTACGTGGTTCACGGATCAGAGCCGCAATCTTGGATCCAGAGGCATCTCCGAGATGCCGGATCGGCAGCGAGCAGCACGCCAGGGCAGCAGGGAGGCTCTGTCTGCTCCCCCGGCAGCGAGGCTGCGGGGCATGGCCTGCACGTGGGGCGAGCGACGCAGGGATCGTCACTGGGACCTGGTTTTGAGGACCGCTGTGCAGTTCCCTCTCTTGGCTGTAAGCTTTCAGGAGGTCCCGATCCCGCCTTCATCCAGAGGGAGGGCTGGAG
>NW_010412177.1:0-235 GCF_000710305.1 Buceros rhinoceros silvestris | reverse complement strand
TTGGCTGTAAGCTTTCGGGAGGTCCCTCTCCCGCCTTCATCCAGAGGGAGGGCTGGAGACGGGCTTTTCCTTCAGGAAAGTCCCACACTGGCCCCAGCTGCCAGGGGGACACCAACCATTTCGGGAGGTGAAACACCAGCTGGGGAAACTGCAGCCTCTGCTCTGAGGATCCACCCACTGAAACCCTCCTGGGGCTGCTCTCGGGGGCAGAGGGATGCGGCCCCACAAAGCCTCC
>NW_010412176.1:2306-8780 GCF_000710305.1 Buceros rhinoceros silvestris | reverse complement strand
TACAAAACATAATAAAAATATAATAAAAGATGCAATAAATAAATAATTAAAAATATAATGCAGTTACATTCACATTGCTTTCAGAGATCATTCCTTGTTTTCCCAGGTCCAAACACCCTGAACTATGAAGAAGACAGATTTTGAGCCTGAACCTTTCAGCTCAGTTCTACCTCTATAAATAATCGGTTTTGTGTAATTTTAATGAACGGTCATAAATCAGCTCTCTTGTCCCCCCACCAGCTTGGCTGATAACACCTCAAGGAAAGGTCACGGTTTCAGGTTTTTGTGGCAATCGCTTCCACAGTTCCAATCATCAGATACATCTGCAGTTCTCGGGTTACCTGATAATATTGTACAAAGAATAGGGTCACTGTGGAAAGTTCCTTCCCAAAGGCTGGCCACTGATGGGAGACTTGAGCAGACCCAGCGAGCTGGGAGAGGTGGTCCTGTGGAAGAGGGACCTTGAGAGACCTGGGAGAAGGAGCAACAAAGTTGACATCAGTTGGTTTAACTTCAGTTCCTGGAGAAATACTGGCATAAATGTGCAATCTGAAGGCCCTTGAAAGACAACAAGCAGATAAATAACTGCTAACGTGAGTTTGATAGGGTTTGTTCTTGACGAGTCCCTCTAACTGCCTTCTAAAACAGGGCAATGGGCTTTGCAGAAAGCATTTGGCATTTGGCTTTGGTATGGCATGATATTCTTCTTTTAGCCAGATAGGGAAGCACTGTGCAGGTGAAATGATGAGGTGATAAATGACTGCCTGGATCGTGCTCGAAGGTCAGTCACAAATACTGCGTCATTTGTATTAGTTGTGAACTTACGGAGGTCAACATGGTTGCGCTTGTTCAGTATTTTCATTAGTAACTGGAGGATGAATGGAAAATGTGCTCGCAGTAGGGCCTGAGCTGAAGGACATGGTCATGCCAATGTGAAAACAGCGGATGTTACTCAGGGCTGTATGAGCAGGACACAAAGCCATCCCTCCCCTCTCCTCACCAGGGGTGAGGCTCTACCTTGCATCTTGTGGCCACTTCGTTGCACTGGACATATAGATATGCTAAAGAAAGTCCGAAGAGCAGTGATGGCAGCTCTAGCAGGTACGTCCCCTGGGTAAAAGTGAAGTGAATTAAAGTTGTTAGGCCTAGTGAAAAGATGGAGAGTGAAGGAAGCACACTGGGCACCCTTAGCTATGCAAAAAGCCGCGACACAGAGAGTGGGAATCATCTCTTCTTCCATCCATGGCAGAAATCATCGTTTTACAGCAAGGAGTCGTCAGATAGGCCTGAGGACTGTCTTTCTGACAGTATATGGATAACCAGGTACCAGAGGAGATGGCCTGGGGAAGCCATGAAGTCTCTGCAAGCAGAAATTTGCCAGGACGGGCTGGACAGGCACCTGTTGGGATGTTTGTGAGGGCAATAAGGTGTTTATAAATAGTCTTATTCAACATGTTCCCGCAGTTTGCATGTGCTATTGCTAGTTTGCATGTGCTATTGCTGTCTACCAATTAAATTGTAGACATTGTTTAACCGGACATATGCAAAATTCAGCAGGCATCTAATTTATTTCGTCTGAGTAGCAGACTCCCCATATAAATACATAAACTCCTATTTAGACTGTATTTGCAGCACAACTGTAAAGTACTAAAGAAATCTAAGCTCATTCTGGGATTATGTTCCTGCTTGTTTGTTTTGGCATGAGATTTTGGGGTCTGGAAGAGAAGGATGAGTAGGGAGGGGGAGGATCTGTTTTAAAAATATATGCATCTTCTGCAGACCTTGTAAGGCATCCAGCTGGAGCTGCTTATAGCGAGGGCCAGAGAGAGCTGGGGTGGGGGGGTTGTTAACAAGCACTTCAGCTACCGATTCTCTCCAGGGCTGGGTTACATGAGAATGCCCTGAGGAGCGTAAGGCAATGACCAGAACATGATCCCATCTCATCTCGGAAGGAAAAATGGCCTCCCATTTGGATGGCCATGCCAAAAGACTTCAAATCTTGCAAACTGAAGCACTCAGGTCAGGGTCTCCAAATGCACCCAGCTCTGGAGTTTCTTTCCTTTGAAAGGTCTGCCTTTCACTAAAAGGGAGAGGTCTGCCAGGAAGAAGCCCTCATATGGTTTACATTTGGAGGCTGAGTATTTAGAAGAGCCCTTCATCTTTCCAGCAGGCTCAGGATGGAAAGAGAGAGATCTCAGCGGCTGTAGCGTTCTCTGTGTGTGAAGGGATTGACTCATCCAGGTGCTGTTTTTCACTTAGGACTCAGTACTTCGTGAGCCAGGCCTTTGCTAGATCCCAGAAGAGACACCATTTCAGTGCAAGCTACAAAAATCTCACTTTATTTCCACTTGGGTTTGTTAGAAGGTTTCCATACCATCACACGCATATGTGCGTATTGTATTTCCTTTCAATATGTCTGGTAGAACTTGGAAATTTATAATGTGTGCTGGGCGTCATTGTTTATTGATAAACCACAAATCCCCTTCTTTCCCAAAGCGGCTTTTCCTCTCTCCTTCTCGGATACTAGTCCTGAGGGCAAATCAGGGTGCTGTTTTCAATTTTCCTTTCTCCTTATCACACATCTAAACTTGAGACAAAGTATTTATTTGCTTTGATTTCAAAGATGACGTCTACCTCAAAGCTCACTTGACAATGTGCAATGTTATAAAAAAAAAACCACTGAGAGAAAAAACTGAATCCAGCAGTATTCAAATACTATTCAAAAGAGACTAATCAGCCAAAATTAAAGCTTCTTCCTGTGACTGTATCATTCTTCATCCCTTTGAACCTGTACCAAAATGAAGCCTTTTGCTGTGTGCACAGAATGCAGCAGAATCCTTCTGCTGTTTCCTTATTTTTTGCAAAATCCATAATTTCTTTCCATGCGAGAAGCATAACCTCTCCTGCAGGCCACCTCAGTTACTGGGACCACGTATGTCTTGTCAGTGCAAATAGTATTTTGATTCTCCTTCTGTATCAGCCTGATTTTATTAACTTGTGATTTTAATTCCTACTTCAGTTTTTAAAAACTGTGACTCAGTGCTGTAAGAACTACAATGTGTAACACAGCATTAACATTTCTTAATGTTAATTAACAAATTAATATTTTCCCTTTACCTAGTCAGAGAAAGCTCAACTAAATCCTTCCCCTCCTGCTGTTCCTCCACCAGTCATTCACTTGTCTGTCCATGTCTCAGTTGAAGAAAAAAAAACACGCCACCTTCTGCACGGTCTTCTCTGTAGAGTAGTATAGTTACAGTCTCCCTAACCTCGTCCTTAATGTCTTTATTCTGCTTTTAAGTGCCTCTTCTCAAATTCCTTTTAAATCCCACAGGTAGGGTTTGATTTGCAATAGTAATACTATAGAAAATCTTGAAAAAAACCCCAACATCCACACCTTTGCAAAGCTGTTGAAGGAGTTTGATCCCTTGTGAGGCAGCCCTGGAGAGGAGGAGTCCTGTGGAGTCAGTCCAAGCCATGTGCCCAAGCTTTGGCTACAATGGATGGGGTTTATGAGAGACCTCCAAAACAGACTCTACAAAAGCCAACCCTAAGGTAGCTAGGAGGAAAGGCTGAGGAGAAGGAGTTAAGCCTAAACCTCTGTGGAATTTTACACTTTGCTCAGGGCCAGACTCATACCAAAGCATCTCTCAGGGGCTGGCACCGTGTTAGTGCAGAAATTTCTGATACAAAGAAAAGCGGAGGAAATCCTTCTCATTTTTCCCCCTTCCTCAAACGTGCATACAGTGATTAGGGCACTTAAGCTGAGGTTTACAGACTATTTTCAAATGGCATTAAGATGTGGGTGGCTCTACACTGTACCAACCTCTTAGTGCCTTGGGAAATACACTTATCCGACTGCCTAAAGCGCGGGGGCCTCCAGGGCTAGCCACAGCTGAAAGCGGAGAAGAACAGGTGTGGATTGTATCTGTGTATTTTTGTCATCGGGGGCATAAATCCCCTGTGGTGGACACATGGCTATGTTACAAACATACATGTATCAGTGTGCCACTGTGGTCTCAGCCTCAGTGCTGAAAGTCATTGCCTGGTTTTGTGAGATTGAGTAGATCTAATTCAAGATATGACTGAAGGAAAACAGCAGAAAAACCATCTCTGGACCATAGCTGGAGACTAGACTGTGGAAAGACATAGAGTCGAGTATCAATGCTTGCTTTGGGGATCTTGGCAGGAGTATATGAACAACTGTGACAACTAAAAAACCCCAAAACTTGTAATTGTGCAGGTTTTGAGAGCAAAAATCTGATTGATTGTGTATTCTTTATGCAGGAAAACCAAATACTAGAGAGGAGAATAAGGTGTGAGAGACTGAGAGCCAAGACCCTGGTTTTGGTAGAGGGTAGGGGCTGTGAGAATGTGGGGTGGAGACCTTCTTTGAGAGGAGACATCTCAAACAGAAGATAGAAGAGAGGCCAAGCAGGAGGCAGGGGTGCTACCGCTGCCGGCACTCACCCAAGTGCAGTGAATGATCAGGGTTTAAAACCTATTAGCCCCCTGCATCCCTAGAGCTTGGAAAGGGCTGTATTTGAGGATCCGCTCTTGTCCCACTGCCAGTTAAAGCCAAGATGTCTCTTTAGTAAGGTGCTAAAATATTGTCTTTCCCTAGTTATGTTTTTTGTTATTGCTGCCTGGGACAGAGGGCTAAGTCTAAAAGTCTATGGAGAGGACACAAAAGCTGGTGAAGTTGTGTTTAGGGGATGTTGATGCCATTTGCCACAGCTCCGTGGAGGACTGCAGAGTCATTGCATGTACAAGGGAAGCTGAAGCTACATGAACCTGGACTAAGGAAAGATTGAGTACTCCGAGAGCTGGTGCCCAGCTCCTCACTGAAAGCACCCTGGAGGCAGGACAGCTTCAGCAGGGATGAGAACCAATTATCCCTGCTGCATGAAGAGAGCTTCACTGTGTGTGACCTGACTTGCTCCAAACCCTCCAGATTGTATCTTTCTGTTAAAATACCACCTGGTGCTTCAGTAACAGTTTTCATGCTGCAGTCTCCAGCCTAAGAAACTACATTTATCTGTGTAGAGTTCTAAGAGCTGGAGCCACCTCACTTGTTTTCCTTCAGGCGTCAAAGAGACCCTTACCCGAAACAGGATATGAAACCTGCCATTGCTGCAGGGACCCTCACAAACGGCTGCTTGGGTTCTGTAAAGGAGGGAAGGCCACTTTTCCTGGAAGCAGTGGGAACACTGCAACTCTGTGGGAAAGATGGCAAGAGAGCAGCCTGGCTATGGGGTAGGGTGAAGAGCTGGGAGCACTGGGAAACCCTTGTTTTAACACAGATGGTGCTGGGGAGATGTCTGAGATGGCATCTGCTCTGCCTTTTGGTCCCTGCGTTTGCCTTTTGGCATCCCTGTCATCCCACGCTCCGCATGCCCATGCATGCAGCTGTAGGGGCATGGATCCTGGAACTTGCTCTGGAGGTTCCCCTACCTAATGTCCGATGTTACCAGACCACGGTCAGCTTGCTCACCCAAGCATGTGGTGCTTACTTGTTTTTTAAGCTGTAAATTTAGGCTGTTATTCATGTTGTTTACTTGAGGTTTGCTCCTCAATGCTGTTAGCTTTCCTTCATGTCGTGGCTAACGGGGGAGGTACCAGTGAACTGGAGGTTAGCCAATGTGACACCCTTCTACAAGAAGGGCCGGAAGGAGGACCCAGGGAACTACAGGCCTGTCGGTCTGACCTCGGTGCCAGGGAAAGTCATGGAGCAGATTATCTTGAGTGTCATCACACAGCACGTACAGGATAGTCAGGTGATAAGAGCCAGTCAACATGGATTTATGAAGGGCGGGTCCTGTTTGACCAACTTGATCACTTTCTGCGATAAGGTGACCTGCTTAGTGGATGAGGGAAGAGCTGTGGATGTTGTCTACATGGACTTCAGTAAGGCCTTTGACACCATTTCCCCCAGAATTCTCCTGGAGAAATTGGCTGCTCCTGGCTTGGATGAGTGCTTGAATGAGATAAAGAACTGTCTGGACGGCCAGGCCTAGAGAGTGGTGGTGAATGAAGTTAAATACAGTTGGTGGCCGGTCACCAGTGGTGTTTCTTGGGGCTCAGTGCTGGGGCCTGATCTCTTCACATCTTTATCAATGATCTGGATGAGGGGATTGGATGCACCCTCAGTAAGTTTGCAGATGACATTAAGTTGGGAGGTAGTGTTGATCTGCTTGAAGGTTAGGAGGCTCTACAGAGGGATCTGGACAGGCTGGATTGATGGGCTGACGTCAACTGTATGAAACTCAGCAAGGCCAAGTGCCGGGTCCTGCACTTGGGCCACAACAACCCCCTGCAACGTTACAAGCTTGGGGAGGAGTGGCTGGAGAACTGCACAGCAGAGAAGGACCTGGGGGTCCTAGTCGACAGCTGATTGAATACGAGCAAGCAGAATGCCCAGGCAGCCAAGGCCAACGGCATCCTGGCTTGTATCAGCAATCGTGTGGACAGCAT
>NW_010412176.1:410-1598 GCF_000710305.1 Buceros rhinoceros silvestris | reverse complement strand
TGTCCTTCTACAACTGTGTATTGGTAGATAAAGGAAGAGCAGCTGATGTCGTCTACCTGGACTTGTGCAAAGTATTTGACACTGTCCCACAGGACATAAGGCCAAGTGCCAGGTCCTGCACTTGGGCCACAAAAACCCCTGCATCGCTACAGGGTTGGGGAGGAGCGGCTGGAAATCTGCGCAGCGAAAAAGGACCTGGTGGTAATGGTGAACAGCTGATTGAATATGAGCCAGCAGTGTGCCCAGGTGGCTTGTATCAGCAGTAGTGTGGCCAGCAGGAGTAGGGGAGTGATTGTCCCCCTGTACTCGGCACTGGTGAGGCCACACCTTGAATGCTGTGTTCAGTTTTGGGCCCCTCACTTCAAGAAGGACATTGAGGTGCTGGAGTGTGTTCAGAGAAGGGCAACAAAACTAGTGAAAGGTTTAAAGAACTTATTGCATGAGGAGCGCCTGAGGGAACTGGAGTTGTTCAGCCTGGAGAAAAGGAGGCTGAGGAGAGACCTTATCGCTCTCTACAGCTACCTGAAAGGAGGTCTCTCCTCCCAAGTGACACGTGACAGAATGAGAGGAAATGGCCTTAAATTGTGCCAGGGGAGATTTAGGTTAGATATCAGGAAAAACTTATTTACAGAGAGGGTCATTAAGCATTGGAACAGGCTGCCCAGGGAGGTGGTGAGTCCCTATCCCTGGAAGCGTTTAAAAGCCGTGTGGATGTGGTGCTGAGGGACGTGGTTTAGGGACCCTGGCAGTGCACGGTGAAGAGTTGGACTCGATGGACTTGAAGGTCTCTTCCAACCAGATGATTCTGTGATTTTATGATTCTATGTCTCCTCCTTGGTGTTTACCAGCCTGCTTTCTCCTTCCATGACTCTGGAGTGATTTTTGGTGTCATCTTGGGAACTGCTCAGTAAAGCCCTCAGCCACTAAAGGTCAGGCGTGCCATAGGAATGCTTACTAAAAGGTCTTTGGCGCTGGCTATGTCTAAACCTTCATCTGCTGGGAAAAAAGGCAGCTTGGGTCCCCTGGTCAGTGGCTCTCTGCAAAGACGCAGGGCCAGGCTGGCATCCTCTGCAACACACCTCCTGAGAGTGGGGACGCAGAGCGCAGGGGGATAGTTTAAGGAAGAAAAAAGCTGTTTAGCTACTGCTCTGTGAGGGGCGAAGGTGCATTTGGTGTAGGCAAGCCTGT
>NW_010412176.1:0-241 GCF_000710305.1 Buceros rhinoceros silvestris | reverse complement strand
GCCCGGTCCCCGGGGAGCTGCGTCTTCAGCCAGTGCCACCGGCTCCCTGGGTAGCTGGGCAGCAGCAGCAGCAGCATCTTTGCAGGCAGGGGCGGCTCTCCGCTTCCAAAGCGTGTCCGGGCGCCTCTATTCTGGCAAACAGACGTTTAAAATAGGATTTCGTTCAACCAGCGTTAAGTGACGCCGGCTCTATGTATAGTCCTCGCCTGGGACCGGCCAAGTGACGCCCATCTCGGAAAAA
>NW_010412175.1:11284-26721 GCF_000710305.1 Buceros rhinoceros silvestris | reverse complement strand
GGCTTGCCCCACGCGAGCCCTCTCCACCTCCGAGGCAGTGAGCGTGCGACGTGTCCCCGCAGCGGCAGCGCGTGTGGCGAGGCGTGCGTGTGACCTGGCTCCCCGCTGCACGACTGCCATCCGACCCCGCGCCTGTCTGTGCCCGTGCGTGTCCGTCTGGGTCTGTGCGCCGTCGACGGACGCCCTGGGGCAGCGTACGCGCACCGGGGGAAAAGCCACGGCGAGTTCGTCCCTCCGCTCCCCTGCTGCCCTCGCCAGCTTCGCCCCGTGTTTTCTGCCGCTTGGAAAAGAAGATTAACAAGCAAGGCGAAAACTCTCCTGTTAGAGAGTCGGTCCGGTCACGGGTGTGTTTTGGGGGAATGACGGTGCATCTTACCAGTAGGAAACAGGTGCATAGCCAACAGGTTTGCTCAGAATGCAAGCTGGCGTCTTTTCTACTCGCAGAGCTGGAGCATGCTCCTGACAGAGGCTGGAAGCACAAGTATCCCTTGTTCTTTGTTAATACAAAAAATTGCTTCTGTCAATACACTTAATCGCATTGAATTTGCAGTGTTTAGATTACTATAGAAATTGGTCAAATAAGTAGGTAAGTCCTGGATAGAGGTCCTTGTGCTTTTTGCTAGGTGGTTGTTGGCACCCAGATTATACTCCACTAGTTAAATTTATGGAAGGTGACTTCTCAAAATGTTTGTAGTTAATGTACAGTCTTGTAATAGCTGAAGGACAGATGTGTGGTTGGGTTTGTTATGTTTTTCAGTGTTTTGTGGTTGGTTTTCTTTGGGGGGGGGGGTTTGGGTTTTTGGGGTTTTTTTTTTTTTGTTTTTTTTATAAACATACTGAATAAAGAATTGGAGAACATCCACAGAGAAAAAGCCTATACTGGCCAGAAGATGCTTGGTGACAAATTGACATATTTTCACGTTGGATGTTTTTATTGGTAAGGGATGCTAGAACATCTGTGAAGGGGAAAGCTTTACATGGGATATAGACAAATAAAAAGCTTCAGGATTTTGCATATGCATAGATAGCTTCTTACTGATCATCTTGCTTTCAAGAGCTAGTTAAGAGTGCATATGCAAAGAAGTAGCTTCCTCAGTGGTACCATTGCAGTTCTTGGAGCAACTGAAGTGTATTGTATGATTTACAGTCATCTAGCATGAATGAATTGCATGCAAATCTGTGTATGCCTACCCTCTACTTAGTCATATAGACTGCTTTTTGTAGTTGTTTATTAGGGATATATTTAGATCCTCAGGCTCTGGGGAAGGACCAGTTTAATGAATCTCAGCAAAATGATCTCTCTATAAAAATGCTTAGAAGCAAATGTTTATTTATGTTAGAATTAAGCAGTTCTTGCAAAACATGCACTATTAGAAACTCAGTTAATAAATAGTGGGGTTTTTTGAAGTGGGAATTCGCCTGGTAGTTACTTTTGTATTATTGCTAATCCTTAGAAAGAAGCAATCTGAAACAAACTTACAAGAACTAACAGTCATTGTTACATAATGTAATAGAATTTTATCTTGTTGAACATGTTGAAGTGTTAACTTATTTTAAAACAGACTAATATTGTCCCTTCTAGTGCATGAAAAAAATCCAGATTTGAGGTCTTAACAGTAAAATCTAAGAAGGAGAAAGTCCGGTCTTGTGTCACATTTTTCCTGAATATTCTAAACGACCAGAAAAGTGGCAGATTGATGGCATTATTTTTCAAGAGATCGGGAAGAGAAGCTAAACTGGAGTAGTGCCTGGTAGGCAAGGAATCATCTAAGACAACACATTCATCTGGCTCTTTTAAGGGAATCTTTGTGATCCATGCCTAAGGCTTCCAACAAAAACAGGGAAAAGAGAAGGTGACATCTTAAGTGAAATTAGTGATAAACCGTGATTTTGTATTTTCTTTTTACACAATTGAGAAGCAAGAAAGTACAGATTGAGTCTGGGATACTGGAATTTCTGTACAGGATATTGTTGTTCCTTGAATCATCTTGTTATGAGAACTAATATTCTGGTGTGGTGTGGATGGTTGCACTGTTGATACATAGTCTGCTTTCTGATTATTTCAAACAAATAGCATGTTAAGAGTATGCATTTAAGATGCTACTGCAGATATTCTGGTACTTGCTGTAGTTGTCTTCCTTGTGTGCTGTTATGACCAACCTGGTCTGTACTAAGGCTCTAACTCCCTGCCTTCAATACCATGTTTGAGTCACTCTTTTGCAGGCTACACTTTCAGTGTATCATTGCCCTTTTTATCCCACTAGCAACTGTAATGCCAAACTAGCACCTTTGTCTTGCTTTGTGGCCTGCCTTACTTTCAAGGGCATAGTGTCCTGCTGCAGCTGTTTTTTTTTTTTTTCCTCAGAATGTGTGTCTCATAACAAAGTGCACTTCTTTTCTTGGATTTTGTCTGCTTTCAAAATTCCACTGAAATGCCATAGCTGTAAAACCTCTGACCATTCCTACTTAATAATGTTTTCTAATTAGGTCTTAAAATAAGAAACCAATGAAACCTGGTTCGGATCAGGGACACTGCCTTTTGTTTATAGGGCTGAACGGCAGTTTATGATGAATATGCTGATACTAAATTGCATCAGCTCTTAACTTTAGTTATCCTTGATGTTCTGTGCATTTTCCTTGTCACAATACTTTCAAGCTCTTAAGGGGAATGGTACAGCTTCTGTAATAATGTAGAGTAGCTAATATTTTAATACACACATCAGTATTAGGTAAGAGCTTAAGAGGATTTAAAAGCTGTGTGTTCACTTATAATTCTTGAATAACTTACCCTGGCAGAGTTCTAGTACACACAAGTTGAAGTCACCAATGTTAAGAATTAAAGAGGAAAAAGCCCTGTGTAGTTTTTACACTTGTGAAATATAAACCAGAGCATGTTCACTTTCTGAAAAGCTGACTAAGTTTTGAGGTGATCTTCCACAACAGCACTGGGTCATGAATGTTGCGCTGAATTTGACAGGGTGGTTTTTACTCTTCATATATCATTCTATGTTTTCTGCAGCAGTTTCCTATCTAGTTACTGACTGGGCTTAAACAAACTTTACTTAAGAGATAAGATGATAGCCTAGACATTTATAATTTTAGTTCATGTTGAAGCATGATGAATTTCAGGTCTTCGCCACTTCCAAACTAATTTAGGAAATGAGGATAAAAAGTTGAAATTGAGTAACTCTAGGTCGAGGCAGGTGCTATTTTTAAAGTTTAAGTATTTTATATCCTAGATGGAAAATCTCAGTATCTTAGAGGCAACTCAACATAAAACTTAAGTACCGATTTAATGTATCAGAAACATTGCTAAACAAATTAAGCAGTCTGAAATTTCAACTCTGAGAATTCTTAAGAAATTCAATAGAAATTATTGCTCATAACAAGTGCTAACAATATGTGCATGTATTTGCATCTGAATATTCATATTTGAGCTAGCATTTGATGCTTTCACCTATACAGAATAAAATTCATGTTTGTGATTCTGAATTTACACAAAAAAGATGACGTTAGGTGTTACAAAATGTTCAGTAAAGTGTTAAGCCACACTCAGGTGTTCATTGATTGATGGTGGAATGTTTAGCGCTCCTGTTAGCAGTCTTTGAAACTAATTTTTAAAAATATCATAACATCACAGGGTCTGAACAAAGTTCTATAGCTTACTTACAGATACAAAAAGAGTAGCAGCAGATATAAAACATGGAGCAAGTCCTTCTTAAAAGATCCTATTGCATGCTAATTTGCAGAAGATAATTTAGGAAGGTTTGGTATTCTTCCTCTGCGAAAAAGAGAGCAGTTTAGCTCTTGGTGTATTGCTGAAGCATCTGATATGTGAACGGGGTAGTGGTGTCTGTATTACTTTTTTATTTGTTTAGCTACATACTGGACTTCGAGTGTAGGCACAAGAGAGAAACAGAGGCAACATGAAATTAATTGCTTTTGGAGCAGTGACTGGTGTGAAGACTTTAAATGGTGTGAAGCTATACGTGTGTTCTCAGATCTGTAGGGCAGATTACATTTGTCTTTATAATACCTCCTCTTAGAAATGGAAAGTTCCTTGTGAACTATAGGAATTTTCAGCATAGTTATGCAAGTATCTTAGGCTTTTAACACATTTTGCAACTAGAGGCAGTTGGAACTTATGACAACGACTACTACTGATAGGTTTGCCAGTGGATCATAGTGAAAGTTCCTTGTGAACTATAGGAATTTTCAGCATAGTTATGCAAGTATCTTAGGCTTTTAACACATTTTGCAACTAGAGGCAGTTGGAACTTATGACAACGACTACTACTGATAGGTTTGCCAGTGGATCATAGTTTGATCACTCTTAGCACATGTGTCCACTTCATAGCTTTGGTTGTGTAGTCTGTGATCATAATTTTACTATTACTATCTTGCTGTTGCTTTGTAGTATGTACCTGTTTCAGAGTTGTCTGTATTTATTTTTTTTTGCATTCACCTACTTGTGGAAGAAAAAGGAAGTATACATTCTTGGGTTTTGAAATGGGGGGCCTTGAGGACCGATTCAGATCTCTTTCACTTGTCTATATTGAAGATGATTCTCACGATGTCAACTATATGGGATGTCAGCTATAGTGGGTTTCTACAATGTGGTTCTCAAATTTTAATTTGCTTTTTACTAGTGTTCTGCAAACCACTTACCACAGCTTTGCAAACCCATGTAAAAGAGGAAGGCTTAACTCTGCATGCTTGATATGACTATAGTAATCTTCAAGACTCTTTCACGGGCACCCCCTTGCCGTGGGGAAGGAGCTTGTGTGCCCTTGTGAGGTTGAGAGCTGTGCTGGTGGTGGCATGTGCCTCCGGTGGGGTCTCCCAAGCCAGACAGGTCTCAACTGAAGGGTCAGTCAAAGTGTGTCCATGGGCAGGATGGGCTCACTAGCCTTCAGGCAACCATCCTAGGAGAAGGACAACTCTGACTCCAAACCCAGGCAGATGGAGCTCGTTTAGCCCTGTAAGGCATCCATCATCTAAGAGAAGGACACTCTAACCAAACCTATGACCCGAGGACTTCGCTGTCACTGTCCAAGCTCGCTAGGCCCTGGCAGATGAACCTCAGGTGTAAAGGGTGGAGCCAGTTCCATGCACGCTGCGCCTCACCTAAATCCACTGCGCAGGCCCGAAGAGTGTGCTCACATTTGCAAAGCCCTGTAGCGACAGGCTTTGTTGCTAGGGACGGAATGGCAGGTGAACCGTGCCTTGCCTATCAGCCATTAGCACACTTGCAGTAAGCATGGAAAAACCCTTCCCAAATCTTTGTTCGCAAAGTCAAGCCATGACTGACTGATGAATCTTCAAGAAAATAGGATGGTAGACAACAATCTATAGGTCTAAAAGTTTGAAAATTCCTTGTCTAAGAAACAAATGTATTCTTTAGTAGATCATATCCTGAATCATGCATCATATTTTTGAAATTTAGTTTTTCTCATATATCAGAGCTGCCTCAAAGTGTTTCTCTTAGATCTCAGGTTGTGCAGGCTCTCTTAATTTTCTGTTACAAAATAATGTCAGTAACTTCTATTTTTCTCAAATCTATAATGGTACGACTTCTTCCCCAACCTTTTGCTTATAGGTCCAGAAACAATGTTTTATTAAGTTTATTGGCCTGGCAAATGTTGTTGCTGCTGGCTGTTCACTGAATAATGGACCTTAGAGTTGAAGCATTCCTGATAGCATTTTGGTTTTATTTCTGAATTCTAAGGGGAGTTAAGGCTAGGCATCAGTAGCTCTGATGCCTGCAATACACTCTAAAATAATGAAACACTGATGTTTCACTCCAAGCTTCCCAAATGTTTAATGGCAAAACTTAATTTGCAGTTGACAGCTCTCATATCTTTTCAAAGCAAAATTCTGAAGACTATTTGAAACTAGGGAATGCTATTAAATTGTGCAGGTTAATTCTTTTTATGCTTGGAACATAGAACTATTTGATAACTCTTACCTTCAGCATTTTAGGTGTAGCTATGCTGAATGGTAGAGAGATTTGCTGATACATCTTGATATTTTAGTAATGCAGTGTGAGGTGGATGCTGATACTGTGGAAGATGACAGTGAGGCCTAATATGAAAATAAGAGAAGAGCCCGTACACCTTGAAAATTCTACTGTAGTGTTTTATTGTGGAATTTACCGGGAGTAAGAGAGTTTATGGGATTTGACATCAGTGAAGGGGAAGATAAGTGTGTATGCTCTGGTTCCATGGTGCAAAGTGGAAAATAAAACACTGGATAGCATTGTGTATATAAGGGCTCAATTGTAACACCGATGCCCCTGTGTGTTGTGTCTTACTCCCCTGACCCTCCCTACTCAGAAAAAAATAAAAATGCTGTGTCTGCAAATTGTTTGGCTGTAGGGCAACTATAGATTGCCATCATTTCTTTGAGTACCTTTGAATGGTAGTTGTGAAGGCTTAGGTCATGGGAAGTTGAGGGAGGAAGGTCTTTGCTGGACTGAGACACTGGAGTGTGGAAACAAAAGGAGAATACAGGTTCTTGGGATCTTAAGTTCCATATTTTGTCTTGAATATTCAAGAAATATTGCATAGTATGAAGCTTAAAGTTTCAAATACTTTCAAATACAAAGGAGGAGCTGAGTCATGAGTAGTTTTCAGAGCATGTGGTATGCATTGAGTATATTTTTCACACTTCACTCTTGCAACATTTTGAATATGTTCTTTGCACGTTGACTCTCCCTTATATAAAAGGAAAGGTGATGGGAAACTGTCTCAGGGAAAGCAGATTGACACACTGGTGAGGGTGTAACTACATATAAGTAGTGGCTCATATAGTAGCAAAGATAGTCTGTTTTTAAAGGCTCATGGATTACGCTGTGAAGGTATCTTACAGTAAGATAGCAGATAAAAATAGAAAGGAAATATTGGGGGAAAATTTGAAAAATAATACCTGTACAGTTTTTATACTAAGTTAAAATTTCCTTCAGTTTGCTCTCAGATTCTAATGATTTGTACAAATTGCTTTCAGAGCAGAAACCACTTCTGGATTTCTGTGATCAGTTTGTCATTTTGGTTTAGTGTTTCTAGGAAGAATAGCAACATAAGTCTTTCTCATAACTTACAATTATGTTGTAAATAGGATAGATACTGTTACTCATCTGAGGCAACAGAGAACAAAAGGAGAAATGGTGAAACTTATTAAGTATATTTTGTGGATGAGTATAATATGTACTAGGCTGGTCTTGCATGTAATGTATAATATAGTGAAAATTTTTGGACAGGATTAATTACTGTCTTTGAAAGATGCCGTTTTTCTAAACATATCTATTAGAGATCTGCTTACCCATCTTTTAGAGGTGATTGAATCATAGTACTACTGTTAAGCCTCTTAATAAGATGCACGTGATACTACAAAACAGCTTCTGCAGATCTGTTAGAGAGGCTGTTTGCAGTATTTTGTGGGATAGGAAATATGAGCTTCTGTGAAAGGAAGGATCTGTTCTGAATCTGTTTACTGGTAAATGTCTACGTTAAAGTGAGCATTGGGGGTGTAACTGAATTCTGGTATAGTTAAGGAAAACTGCGTTTTTTAAAACCAGAATTAGCCACATGGATTAAATGCTGTTGATGGTTAGTAAGCTTGACAGCTAGAAAAACAAAACTCTCTAATGCCAAAAAATGAACTTATAAAAGACTTGAGATGAAGTGAATTGAAGAAACACAGATAAATACTTTTTGTGATACAATTGTCTCTTAAATATTTTTCCTCAGTCTGTAATTTGTCTTGCTGGCAAAGTATGACTGGTTGAAATTTTGATTGTCTGCAGTTTGCAGATGAACCTTCATTTGGTAAAAATGTTCAAGATGCCACATTGTAAATGGACAACTAAAATGATTTCTCATTGAAACTAACCCTGTTTTGGAGTGTTATGGTAGTAATATGTTCAGTCTGGATTTGGGGTGATTATAGTTAGCCCCAAAAGATTTCCTGATGTAACTAAGGAGACAACCACAAAGAAACGGTCACAAAGAGGCTTCCGTTAGAAAACTGGTACCTTGTGAAACTGCTCTTTTAGTTGATCCTTAAGTGCTTTCAAAATTCTGCTTTCTTACTCTAGAGAGAAACTGAGAAATTAAGCCAGTTCTCTGAGAAGTATTGGTATAGCAACTGTGATCCTTTAGGTAGCATATTTAAATCACTATATGCACTATGACAGTTTTGCATCTATTTCCTATTACTGAACAATTCTTCATTTTGGTATGTTCACTTCAGATGTTGTGTTCATCTAAGATCCGCATATTTAGCTCCCTTGTGGGAGTTTCATCTCTGAGGATTTTTTTTTTTTTAAACCACAGAAAGTAGTATTAGAACAAAACAGAAAATGTGTAGAGAAAGGTGAGAAAAATGCTAAAACCTGTAGAATAACCTTTGTAAAAGGAGTGACAGATTAGGACTTGAACAACAAGATTGAACTTGTTGAAGCTGAGAAGGGAGGAAGCTAAAACTGAGTTGCTTGAGGCAAGGTTATAAATAGAGTATGATGGTTGTTGTTATGGAACAGCCAGTGAATGAGAAGATGCAAAATTACCAGATTAAAAACAAACAAAAGGAAGTGGTTCTTCTTACAGCACTTTAAGTATTAAAGTCATTGTTGCAGGATGTTCTTAATACTAAAAATTCACATACTTTAATAAAGCACCTGCTCCGTTTCACAGGGAAAGGTAACATGGAATCCATCAAGCATTTTTAAACACAAAGCCACTGCCCTCTGATGTAAGGAAGTCTTTAAATCTCATAAAAATAAGCAGAGTTTCATTACTTATTGTTGTGTCTGTAATATGTTCTTCTCTACACATCCTTTGATAGTTACTTACCAGGTAGGAGAGTGTTTGACATGGGTATTTGGTCTAATATAGCATGCTCTAATCTAGTTTTGTACTTTCTGGAATAAGGATGGGATGGTATTACATGGCTGATTGGGAGTGGTTGGGGAAACTTTGTGAGATTAGCAGTATAGGATGTGTGGGGAAGCAGATAAGCCAACAATTTTGACACCATGGCATCTTCTAGTGAAGTGAAACAGTTTTTGGAGGAGCATGGAGCTTAGTAGCAGAATCGAAGGGTACAGTACACAAAACCAGATGAAGCTTGATTATTATCTTCAAAGAAGAACAAAAAGAAAACCCCAGACCCTAATGTTTATATGATTGTGGCACTCTGTTTCTTGTCTAAGTTATGAGGTTTCAGAAGTTGATTGATTTCATTCAATTTTTACAGGAGTGGAGGTCTCAAACTGAATTCCCATGGACTTTGTGGAAGTAGACAGCTGGATGCAAGAGATTATAGCATGGCTCCAGCAGAGAGAAGCAGTAAGGTGAGCTTGTTAAACATCAGAGAATCCTTGTAGGACCCCCAGGCTTGTAACTGAATCCATATGAAACCAGGTTCATTAATTTCACTGCCTGTAAAATAACTTGTTTAGCAGAGACTGTTAAGTCTAATGCTTACATTTCAACTTGAGAATAACTAATGTAAGGGGCTGTTTGTTTGCCAGCTTCCTTTTTCAAAGATTTTTGTGTTGAAGTACAGTTTTGAAACTGTGAAATATATTCTAAAGAGCTATGTTTCCTGTCTAAAATAGAGTTGGCAATAAGCCATCTAATTTTTGTGTTTCTACTTTGCAGTCAAAGTGGGAGAAATGGTTAGCTATTTGATAACTACTGACTTTTATTTAAACTTCAATCTAAGTTAAAGATGCAGGAAGAATTTTTGGGAGGTTTTGTGTGTGGGGGAAAAAAATGGCAATGGGATGTAAGACCTTCAAAAACAGGTTTGAATATAAACATTTAATAAGTTGTATCTTGTTTGCTTACATGCCAGATAAACTGGTAAGCAGGAATTCAGCACAAATAAGCAGAACTCTTGAGTTCTCTCCCCTTCCTTCTCACTCTTCCCCTTCTCCTGACTCATTCCCTGACTGCTGAATATATTCAGCCTACATCCAATCTTTTTTTTATCACCAGTTTTTATAACTCCAGTCAAAACATTTAACAAGATATTTTATTACTACTAAGAGTACATCCAACCCAAATGTTTCATTTCAGTCTGTAAAGCTTTGTTCATTTGTTGTAACTATAGTATTAGTTACAGTAACTAAATTAAGCCTTGTATGTAAATATAAGTTTTGCTAAACAGGAAGCTGTTAAAAGGGAGAAGGTAAAAGACCAAAGTCATGCCATTAGAACTTTGTGTTAGAGCTGTTTTGTGCTGCAACGTGAAGGAATATGCCAAAAGTAAGTCAAATCAGGCATGTTGTTCTTGTCAGTATTCTGTGCCACCCAGCTGATTTTTGCTGTAGCCAGAAAAGTTACAGAATTCAGCTTTGCCAATTTTAACAGTCCTTATAACACTGGGTTCCTCAGGTATTGCTTGCAAAGTCTAACTTGAACATGGACTTCACTGATTTTTCAGAGAAATTTTCATTGTTGCACTGTTGAAATTCACTTTCTTTTGTGCACAGTGATAATGTGATTCTAGAAATCTGTTTATTACTACAGCATGGCTTATCAAACCCTTTGCAAAAAACCATGAAGAATTTCCTAAGTAATCTGTAATAATATGCCAATGTAACTTCAGAAGAATTATGGGATAATAATTTTGCTTACGTTTATACAAATATATAATCTTGTCTCTTTATTTTTAGGTATGCTTGGCAGTGACAATGGACTATTTATTTGCATCTGATACCCTTATATGAAAAGATCACATTTCCAAAGAGTTTAAATATTATTTCATCTTCTGAAACAGAATGGCAGGGTTCAAACGAGGATATGATGGAAAAATTGCAGGATTGTATGACTTGGATAAAACTTTGGGCAGAGGCCATTTTGCTGTGGTCAAACTTGCTCGGCATGTCTTTACAGGTGAAAAAGTAGCAGTAAAAGTAATTGACAAGACCAAACTGGACACTCTAGCCACTGGACATCTTTTTCAAGAAGTTAGGTGCATGAAACTAGTGCAGCATCCCAATATAGTACGGCTGTATGAAGTGATTGATACTCAGACGAAGCTTTATCTTATCTTGGAGCTAGGTGATGGAGGAGATATGTTTGATTACATTATGAAACATGAAGAAGGTCTGAATGAGGATCTGGCAAAAAAATATTTTGCTCAAATAGTTCATGCTATATCCTACTGCCATAAACTGCATGTAGTCCATAGAGACTTGAAACCAGAGAATGTTGTCTTCTTTGAAAAACAAGGACTTGTGAAATTGACCGATTTTGGCTTCAGCAACAAATTTCAGCCTGGAAAGAAGCTCACCACAAGCTGTGGATCTCTTGCATATTCTGCTCCTGAAATTTTACTTGGGGATGAATATGATGCACCAGCAGTAGGTATGTCCTGTTTAAATTCAAATAGTAATCTAAACTTAAGTACTGTGATGTTGTACCAGTCTGTTTTCCCTTTCAATAGAACGGCTAAGTGGAAGCCAGCTAATTGGCAAAAATTAATATTATAACCTGGATGAATTATGGATTAGTTAATGCTGGAACAGCTCTGTTTGAAAGAGGTACTCAAACATTGTAAAAAGTGCTTACAAGTTCTTTTTGTTTGAAATGATAGAATTATATACATTGTAATTAACTTTTCTAAAAGCCCAACCACCCAATGATTTTCTTTGCTTAGTTTAGCCATATAAGAGTAACATTGTGAGCCCAGGCTGCATACATGTTCTGCTGCAAGGTGGTAGGAATCCATTTTTAATAAGTACTAACTTGGTTATTGAAGGAGGAGACAGAGAATTAAGGACAGCTTTAATTCCCTATTCCCCTTTCTCTGCCCTTTTCTTGTCTGAGAACTGAAAGTAGAGGGTGAGTTCCCAGTTGCTCCCAGTTGTTTAAAAGGTAAGAAAAATAGTAATACGTAAATTAGTCTTCGTGTTTCTAGCGAGAAAGTTGAGCATGCTAGACAGGCTACTACAGTTAATTTTTCTCCTCTATCTCGGTTAGGTCTGTTGCATATGTGATTACAAGTAACTTAGTGGTTTGTTTGTTTTTAAATAGCTGTAAACATTGATAGAGTCATTGAATTATCCTGAATCCTTTGGCTGGAAGAGACCTTTAAGATATCGAATCAAATTGTTCACTCTGCACTGCCAGGTCATCACTAAACTATGTTCCTAAGCACCACACCTTACATGTCTTTCAAATACTTTCAGGGATGGGGACTCCACCACCTCCCTGGAGAGTCCATTCCAGTGCATTACAACCCTTTCTGTAAAGAAATTTTCATAATATCCAAACTAAAACTCCCCTGGTGCAACTCAAAGCTGTTTCCTCTTACCTTGTTACTTGGGAGAAAAGACTGACTCCCACCACGCTACAGCCTCTCTTCAGGTAGTTGTAGAGAGTGGTATGGTCTTCAGAGGAAGGCTTCAGAGAAGTCTTGTCTTCTCCAGACTAAACAGCTGCTCCTCATAAGACTGTTGCTGTCACCAGCTTCATTGCCCTTCTCTAGACAGGCCTCCAACAACCTCAATGCCCTTCTTGTAGTGAGGGGCCTAAAACTGGACACAGTACTCAAGGTGTGCCCTCAGCAGTGTTGAATACAGGGGGACAATCACTTCCCCACTCCTGCTGGCCACACTATTGCTGATACCAGCCGGGTTGCTGTTGGCCTTCTTGGCCACCTGGTCACACTGCTGGCTCATATTCAGCCAGCTTTCAAACAACACCCCCAGATCCTTTACAGCTGGGCAGTTTTCCAGCCACTCTTTTGAAAGGCTGTAGTGTTGCAGGTGGTTGTTGTGACCCAGCTGCAGGACCTGGCGCTTGGCCTTCTTGAACCTGATAAAACTTGCCTCGGACCATCAATCCAGCCTGTCCATACCAGCCGGGTTGCTGTTGGCCTTCTTGGCCACCTGGTCACACTGCTGGCTCATATTCAGCCAGCTTTCAAACAACACCCCCAGATCCTTTACAGCTGGGCAGTTTTCCAGCCACTCTTTTGAAAGGCTGTAGTGTTGCAGGTGGTTGTTGTGACCCAGCTGCAGGACCTGGCGCTTGGCCTTCTTGAACCTGATAAAACTTGCCTCGGACCATCAATCCAGCCTGTCCAGAACCCACTGTAAAGCCTCCCTACCCTCAAGCAGACCAACATTCCCACCTAACTTAGTGCCGTCTGCAAACTTCCTGAAGGTGCATTCAATCCTCTCATCGAGATCATTGATAAAGATGTTAAAGAGGACAGACCCTAATACTGAGTGCTGGGGGACACCACTGGTGACTGGCTGCCAACTGGATTTAACTGCATTCACCACCACTCTCTGGGCCCGGTCATCCAGCCAGTTTTTTTTATCCAGTGAAGTGTACACTTATCCATACCATGAGCAGCCAATTTCTCCAGGAAAATGGAGAAACAGCGTCAAAGGCTTTATTGAAGCATAGGTAGGCAATGTCCACAGCCTTTACCTCATCCACTAAGTGTGCCATCTCAAGTTAGTCAAGCAGGACCTGCCTTTCCTAAACCCATGCTGACTGGGCCTGATTACTTGGTTGTCCTGTACATGCTGCGTGATGGCACTCAAGATGATGTTCTCCATAGCCTTCCCCGGCACTGAGGTCAGACTGACAGGTGGCCCATCTTTTAGATGGCTGTCACATTTGCTAACCTCCAGTTGATTGGTACCTCCCCCGTTCCCTCTTGGATTATGGGGGCTTCATTCTGCTCTCAGGCTCTGTCTTCTAGCTCGAGGAGGTGGGAAGTCAGAGAAAAACTGTTCTTACCATTAAAGTTTAAGACAAAGAAGGCATTCAGTACCTCAGCCTTTTCCTCATCTTGGGTCACCATGTTTCCCCCTGCCATCTACTAAAGGATGGATGTCCTGTAGTCATACAGATTGTTCATATTTGTTAGTTGAGGTAGAACTCATTTCTCCTCCAACAAATTTAGGTATGTATAATTCCAAGTGATGCTTCAAAAATAGCTTATTGTAGTCATCATGCCTCTTGTTCTTGTATACCCAGTATCTGATACTTCTGCTGTCCTAGTAACACCCATTAGGACTCTGTACTTACTGCTGTGTGTATTTTCCTGTGGTTATAGTAGTGGCTGTAGTGATGGTTTTAATTAAGACTGATTTGTCCAATTTTTTGCTAATTTACCTGAGGTAAACAATTTTATATGCTGCACACTGAATTATTTTCAATAATTCAATGTACTTTCAAATGATGTTGCATTATTTTTAATAGAAAAATTTTTAAAGGAATATTTGTAGATCTTACGGTCTTTGCTTAAACATTTAAATGTAATTTGATGGCTTCTAACTTCAAATAGGTATTTTACTGTGGGTTTTCTGGACTTGAAAGTACTTTCTCAATTGTGCTGTAATTGGGAATTTTAGCTGTCTATGCTATCTGTGGTTTTGCAAGTTCATGTTGATGCTATAGTGATGCTTGACAAAATGATTTCTATTTAGAGTTAAATTTTTTAGATGAGGTAGTTCTGGTTTTATTAGTGGCAGACTAGAGATCCTAACTCGTAAGTTGTTCTGTGTTCTCTGTCTTTTTATTTTGAGAATTTCCTGAAGCATGACTGTAGTGGCTTGCAGTGGTCTCCAAAACTAGATGGAAAAGTTCATTTCTTGAATATTCTATACAGTGCCTTATGTGGATTATTTGTTGAAAAACAGAGTAGCAGTCAAATTTTGGAGGATGACAACAAAAAAAAAAGTTTTGATGTTGCTGTCCAATCCAGCTGAAGATGCTTGGAAGAAAGAAGGTGTATGGGGATTAATGGGGAGGGTTTGGGGACATTAGGAGCATTGTGACCAGATAGTCCAAAACTGAATTATATAGGTAACAAAGCACACTTTGGACCTCTTAATGATAAATGTAAGAATGATGATATCATATAAAATGTTTTGTAGAGGACTTGGTAAACAATTAGTTAGGTAAACTTCTGAATAGTACTAAAAGAAAATGGTTAAATGGATTCATAGAGGAGGAAGTCTGGCTAATACAGAGTGGATTGATGTGAACAGTAGAAAAACTAGAAAAATTAAATTCTTCTAGCTGATGTTTAAAGCTGCTAGTTAAGTTATATTTCTGAGAATATTTAAATATTCTCAGTGGTTAGTTTTTGTTTACTTCTTCCCTTGTGTACTGTCACAGTTACTGGATACTAGAAATTCTCCAATCCTAGCTGACAGATTATAGTGCTTCTATTCTAATTTTTTTAGTGGCACAGTTTTTGTCTCTTTGTAATGCATGATAAATTTTAAAGTACTGTACAATAGTTACAAAATAAAAATACCAACATTTACTTAGAGTTGCCCATAAACTAATGACCTTGAAGAATTTAGATTTTCTGTTTCTATACAGTGGATAAAAAGGTGAGGTGCACTATGTGAGGTTTCTAAATATGACTTATTTGTGTATTTTAAATGCAAAGATTGG
>NW_010412175.1:0-11208 GCF_000710305.1 Buceros rhinoceros silvestris | reverse complement strand
TGTAGATACGGGAGAGGGGGGGGGGGGGGGGGAGGGGAGAGAAAAAGAGTAAGAATATTAAGGGCTTCCTTAAGGCCTTCCTTCTCCCAAATGGAATCTTAGATGTAGAATCTTAAAAGAATATATGGTTAGGAAGTTTATCACTAACCATGTAATTATGCACCTGAGAAATCAGCTTGTGCAAACCTTTCTTAACCTTTAAATATAAACCTTCATGCTAAAATGACATCATACTTGTGGACTAGAAGTATGTATAAATTCAGAAGTAGACATTTTCAAAAGAAGAGAAATTACATCAGTTACACTTTGATGCTAGTAATGTGTAAGGAATATATACATAGCCTGAAATAGTGAAGTGCTGTGTACTTATTTGGCTGTTGGCTCAATAAGGCTATTAATATTGCAATAATAATGACTGACAATAGCAATGATTTTTTTTTTGCCAGTTAGGATGAAGTTACATTATAGCTGAACCTTTAAAAGCTACTTGCTTATGGGAAAGAAGGTCATACTTTCTCCAGGGCAACTACATTTTCCTCCCCCTTTGTGAGCATCTGACTGCTTGAAAACCAACTCAATTTACTAAAATGCCAAATTAAAAAGGATTGCCCTGCTTATACTTGGTGCATGGTAAGGTACATTTGCATTCATTATAATATTTAAAATCTCCACACCTGTATTAATTTATCCCAAATCGTTGTTATATTCCAAAAATTATTGCAAGAAAAATTGGTGAAAATATATTATGTAATCATATGATCATATAATCATATGATGAAAGTATATGATTTTTGCCAGAGATCTTTGCCACAAACATAGCTTTTCTGATGTCTTATGAATAATATTAGAATGAGTATATAAAGGAAAAGACTTTACATTTTCTTGCTACAAAGAGCTGAAATATTCAGGGCAAGTCTTCTATTAAGTTAGGTGCTTAATAAACAGAATGAAAAGCTTGCTTTGTGAAATGACAGCTAGTTTAGGGATTAATCTCCCCTCTCTGATGCTACTTAAAAGTTTTCACACTTGAAAAGAGACTAGTTAATTTAGGTCTCATTTCCTTTCACGTTTAAGGCTGTAGTTAAAATGATGCAGGAGGAATATTGCGCAATGATCGTCTGTTCCCTGGGCTTTTCAAACAGCTGAGTGAGTTAGATACTGAGAAGTTCTGTTGCTGCTTGTTTCCCATATTTTTTTTCATACAATTAAAATTTGTACTAGTCATAGGAAAGTGAGAGGACTGTTGTTGCACATAAAGTTCATTTTGTAAATCAAATGGACATACTATTTTAGATCAAACAGAGTTTTGTCTAGAGCACTGGTAATCCAACAAACTTCAGTAGCATTCAAAAGTGGCTAATTACAGATTAGCAGGAATAAAGCATGCTTCGGGTAATAATTTTCCTTTGCTACTCTATAAACATCAATAGAGACTGATGTACTAAATAAATAGAAATCACCTATTTCCTGATGATAATGTTTAATTACAGTTTTTCAGATTAGTTGATTCTTTCAAAGGGGAGCAAGTTCTGTTTTAACTGTTTGAATCTCTAAAAAGTATTAAGTGCTGTGTAGGCTGGAAGACATTGACACTTCCGATGGGTTTTTATTACTCTAGTTGAGTAGTCTGTGTGTCCATGCATCATAGATGCATGGAAATACTTGTGTACTAAATTCATCCTTTTGGGTATGAGAAATGTGCAAATTCAGATTATACCATTGGGATTTTCTATTTAGTACAGTTGAGCACAGGCCTCTAGAATGATGCTGAAATACACAAATAACACAGGAACTATCAGAATTAACTTAGTATTGCAGTTTGTCGTCTTAGCAACACCAAGAGAGCGGTGGCAAGATGTTCCTCGTAAAGGACATGACTAACAAGAATATAATGATTGCTATAGTTCAGTGCTATTCAACTGACAGTTTATAGTCCAGATTCAACTTGCTGCCTTCTTGGAAGCTGCAGAGGTCAACCACTTGGATAACATCCATTGCTCTAGTAGTTAGATGCTGGCTTTCTTGCATGACTCAGACCGGAATATCTTCTGCCAATATGGTAAGATAGGAATGAATACATGTATTATAATGATCTAGTGATCCATTTTTGATTTTTAAAGGAAACAGTGGATTTGTCATACATGTCTTCCAATTGCCTGAGATGATGATACTCCTTTAGACCTACTTTGTCTCTGTTGGAGTGATCCCAAATTTTGTTTTCTTTTTACATCAAGCATTTGCAGGGGCGTATAGTTGTTAAGGGTCGAGGTCCCGAGGTAATAACTCCTCAAATTCCTTAACAATTCCTTCTGTCTTGCTAGAGACAGAAGGAGTTTTAGGGGGAAGAAGAAGATTCATACCTCTGTCTGCGTTTGGGAAACTGAAACAAACTTTTAATAGACAATAAAGCCACACAACTATACACTACTATACATATATATATGCACAACCAAGAACAGGGAAAAAAAACTAAGAAAAGAGGACTCAGATAACCAGGTGCAGAGGGGAAGAGGAGAAAAAGTTCTTAACAGTCTTGTTCAAGGTCAGATCTCTTGGCAGGCACACAGCAATGAGGTGGGAGTGAAAGCCTTGCAGCTGCTTCCAGACAGAGAAAGTGAAATCCTTCTCGCAGTGAGACGGTGGGGGAAGAAACCCCCGCGCAGCAAATTTAACAGCAGGAAAAAACTCCCTGCACAGAACAGCTGGGAGTCCAGATATCTCACCCGATTTCAGACGAGACTCACCACAGTAATAGTTCAAAGTCTGTGATCCTCAGTGATCTGGGGGCCTAGGCCTTCAGGTCTGGGGCCTGGTCGGGCCTGGTCATCAGCCAGCAGATTCACGGGAGGGCTCCCCTCTATAAAGCCATCCGGAGTCCGAGAGACCGACACTCCCCCAGCCGGCTGCTTTTAAAGACTCCCGATGTAATGTTACGTTCACCTGACTCTCTTAACCAATTAAATGCAGAGTTATTGCACTGCATGGAATAATTCCTATTTGTCTATTTCCCAAAACAAGGAAGCTTCAGCTCAAACCAGAACAATAGCGTTGCTGGAGTGTGTTTGGTCTTTCAAGGTTTCAGCTGTGTTTACCTGGTGCTTGAGTACAGCTAAGTAGTGGTATTGACCCTATCTGGCCTGTGTGTTGCTAGTTTTGATGTTTTTGCATCTGTATAGCACTTTACTCAGAAACAATGGCTAAGCATAATGGCTAGTGGGTATGTACAGTAACCTTTTACACTCTGTGAAATCTTATATTCAATATTTTTAGATGAGTTTAAAAAAAAAAGTGGTAAGATACTTGCAAACCATATATTGAATCGTTTAGCATACCTGACACTGTTTTGGAATTTCAGTATGCTCAAACTGGGATTATAGTCAAATTTGACAGAATTTTAAAGCAAGAAGTTCTACAAAAGCTTTTCACTGATTATTTTGATTTTAAAATCTCTCTTTTAAATTTTGTATTGCAGCACTTTAGAAGAGAAATTATTAGATGTATTATAGAAGGAGCTTGAAGATGTCAGGGACGAGAAAGCTTGCAGTGTAATACTTAGCTGCTTCCAGCATAAGAGGTGTTCCCTTTCCATTTGCTTGTGTCATTTAGTCGTTCTCATGTGCTGCTCTCTGATGCGTGGCTGACTGTCCTGGTTTAATATCAAACCAGTCTGATTGACATAGGAAACAAACCGCTTCAGGCATTCCTCCCCTGGTGTGTCACAGCACCTTGCTAGCTGCGGAGCTCCTTGGCAGGATGATGTCTCTTTAAGAAGCTGCGTGCAAGAGAGTGCTCGTGGGTTTGCCGGCCTGCCTCTGGGATGAGCCGCTGCCCACCTGTGCTGGAGCCTTTGCTGTTGCTACGGTGTCAGCCGTGTTGCCTGCCCTGAGGCTGTGAGCACCTCTCTCTGAGGGGACAGCAGGATCCGGCTAGCTGTTGCTATCGGCTGCTCAAGGAAAACTCTGGGGTTAAAGATACCGCCTGCTGCTGCTGCCTGCCACAAATTCCTCCTGTTGCTTTGCCCCGGGGGCATATCACGCTGTGACCACCTGCAGTGACTGTTAGCTTCACTGTGGCTGCTGCTACCTGTTGGCTATGTGCGTGGTAGTTTGCCTGTGGTTTAACCCTTGCTGCATCAGATCCCCAAACCTTGTATATATTTGTTAATCCCTTGTTGTTGTTTGTCATAGGTAATACCGTTTTTGTTGTTATTAAAATAGTTTTAGTTTCCAAAACTTAACTGAGCCCTTGCTGACTTTTTATCTTTTCCTTCTATCTCGCTCCTTAATCCTTTTCTCCTGGAATGAAGAAGGGACTGATTGGAGAGAGAATTTGTCCCATTGTTTGGCCCTGCCTCAGCCAAACCGGTGACACTGACCATTTGATGAACTGATTTTATTAGCTAACTTGGCAGAAAACTGTTAACCTTTTTTCACTTTTGTTGTTTGTTCATTGTGAAGAGCTTATCCAAAGGAGGTGAAGAGGCATGTAGCTTGGACTAGAGTTCTAGAGGAAGGTGGTAGGACCTGGCCCTCTTTTGTGTTAACAAGTTTAGATTAGATCGACTTAGCCTAGCTCGCTTACCTTCACCTTCCACATAAGAGAAACTCATTTGACATGAAATTCATAAAGTATCATTGCCCTTGCATTTTTGGGAGAATTGTGTGCTCTACTTTTCAGCTTCAAATGCTTTTTGGAGCAAAACAGAAGAAATTGATATGAGTAGCTTGTGTATTTCTGTGTTGTGCTCTCCTCCTGTGCACTTGCATCCCTGCTTGTGCTGTGTATCTTACAGTGCTGGAAAACTGAATCAAGTTTGTAAAATTATCAGAAACAAGCTTTTTATACTTTTTGAAAGGGGCAAATGTAAGGGATTGGTCGTAGAATGCTTTCAGAAGGTTTCAGTCTTGAGGATATTTTTGTCATGTTAAAGAATTTATGTTCTGTTGCAATTTGTATGCAGGTAGTAAGATTTATTTATAATGAAAGGGGAGCCCAGTTTTTTTGTAATATGCAATCCTTTGATTCTGCTCATTTCCCCTCAATCTAATACTTTATTGACAAGAAAATACTTTTAATGTCTCAAACTAAAAGTGTTATGTTACAGGGATTGGAGGCTTGTATTCAGAAGTGAAGTTATGATGTGACAAGGCTGTAATGAAGAGTGGGAGTCTGTGATCCTGATGACTTCTTGGTATATCTGTGCTGGCTAATATTTATGAAGTATTACTTATGGTTCATTCTGAATTACTTTATCAAAAAGTTTTAATGCATTTACCAGTACACAGCTGGGTGAAGCAAAAGGGTAATTTATCCAAGTGAAACAACAGTGGGGAAGCTGTCGAGAGTCTTCAGTTACTACCATATCAGTTAAACTGCAACTTACTGCAACTTAAGTACAGGAATATTTCATATAGTCATCTTGCTGTGTTCATGAGAACTTTTTGTGTAATATTTCAAACTGCTATTGTGGAGCAAGATTTCATTATGCTAAATACATCTCCACAGCAAGGAAGATTCATTTCACGTATCCTGCAAAAAAATACTCGGATTTCTTATGTTCAGCCCATGGCTGACTAATTTGGCAACACAGATCTGGTGGGACCTAAATCAGTGGTGTACTACTCTGTTATAAACCAGATGCTCATATGAAGCCACAGTAAGATGTTATAATTTTTATGAATAAAATGCTTATTATACATTGTATGGCTAAAACCTTTAAGAAAGGATAGCCTATCAGAAAATATGAAGAATTTCTTAGATACTAGGAGCAAATTGTCTTTAGAATTTATATACAAAAAAACCCAAAAGCATTGCGGTGGAATGGACCTAAGACATGCATGCTGTATAGACTTTGACCTGTCCAATGATTTTGAGAACATGTAGACAGAAGTTTTTCTCTGTATAAAGCATTTAACCAATATAGGTTTTTATTGTGGCTAATTATTTTCTGGAGTAGTATTGGAATTCATGCAGAAAATGCTGGGGTTTTTTTAATTTTTAATGTAGATTCAGTAACTTCTAAATTGATGAGTCAAAGTAAAACAGCCTGTTTTGGAATAAAGGCAGTGAGTGGCACGTGTTCAGTAAGACCTTTCAATGGTGGTGGTTTTTGTTAAAATACCCATACTGAAATTTGAAGTGCAGTAGTTACTTAAAAAATGAAGAACCACTCTTTGTCTGTATTTTAATAGTTTTGTGCAACCAGCAAAACTCATGCAGTTGTCTTCAGGGAAAAATACGTACTAGTTGCCAAACTGAAGAAAAATAAAAATTGCTTCTAAAGGTAAGACTACTTACTGATGATCATGTCTGAATCAAGTAAAATAACATATATAGAACAGACTGTTTCATCACAGATAAGCTAATTATGACAATAATTTGGGGGGGAGGGGAAGAAAAGATTTCTCCTTCTGTTTGCTATGTGTTTCAGTAGTAATTTTAATTTGATTTGTAGTGCTTTAAAACGAGTAAAGCCAGTTCTGCCTCTTAATTCTGAAAATGTTAGCATTCATTATGGATGATATCTTACTCCGCCTTCTGCAAGGGACAAATAAATCTCATTTTACAAAGACAAAAAAAAAGTTGAATTAACACAGTGGTGTCTCTGAAAACTAGAGAGGTCAGTGCACAGATTTATTCAAAGCCTTTTTGATTAAAAGTTGAAGAATGGAAGAACAACACGTTCAGCTAAAAACTGAGTATCTGTGGAAAGTAATCTTTGTTCTTTACTCACGCTCTTCAGATTTTGCAGCTGGCCCAGTTTGAGCATCTTCCAGTAGTCTGTGCACATAATAGTATGAAAATACTTGTAATACACAGAAATGATGAAATCATTAAAACAATCATTTTATGCTATCTTACTACTGACTTTTTATGTAAGGGATGCAACTTCAAGCTTTTTAGCTTATGTAGGGGTGGAGATACTTTTCTTAGACTCCTTCTGAAGCACAAGTATATCACCAAAGTATCAGGCATAATTCAAACAGTTCAGTAATATACCAGCATTCATCCTTTTATACTGTAGTATGGAAATTTTGATCAGTATTTCTAATAGATGTCTCATTTTATGCTGTTTGATATGTCATACGAACTTTTAAATTGTATTTTGGTTCTTCAGACAATTATCTGAAGCTATGCTATGTATTTGAGTGTTCATTTCCAGGCTGTGAACAGGATCTTAACTCACATTGTTGTTACAAGTTGAAATTTATCAGCCTGCACCTACTCCTGAGCTCAATGACGGTTACACCCCTAAATTCCAATCCAAATAAAGTAGTTCATGATGGGATTTTGTGTCTGAGTTTAAAACAGCAGTCTTCAGATATTATCCAGTTGCTGCATAGCTCTGATCGTGCCCAGAGTGTAGAGATGCTGATGATCTTTACATTAGATTTTCTTATTTAGCTCTGCATAGAAGAACTTGATACTGAAGTGCTGATATCTTCAACAGGTTTCTATGGATTGGGCTTTGTTCCACAAATCTGCTCTGAAGACATTGTAGCAGCAGTGGTGATGACATTCTCTTTAATGTCTTAAGATACTGGTTAGACTAGTTGCCTACGATGCTGGAAATTGGGGTACATTTCCATCCTTCATTTATCCACAGTCTGTTGATTCCTCTGCAGCCAAAGTAAACATGTAAACATTTTGTCATCTCATAAAAGTTGATTTGTTTCCTTTTTTGCTTATCAAATATCTTCTAGTAGAAGATAATGTTTAGCTATTATAGTAAACCTTGCAAAGAGAAATTTATAAAACCTGACTAAATATACTCAGTTACAAATCACTTTTGAAGCAGCAGTCTTTCTCTAGAAAGATGTGTCTTATCACCTAAGCCATATACACTGTGTAAACTGTTAAGCAGTTCTACATTTAAGTTAGGAGGAAAAACACCTTCCATCAAGGTCTGAAATAAACACCTTTATTAAGCAGACTCAATTTACATCATGTTGTTAAATGCGAATGTGTCTATTCCAAAATGAGTATGGACTTTAGGCTGCTTAAAATCACAAATTCAGATAGCATGTATAAAGTGTGACAAGTGTCTGACTTCTGAGGAATGGTAGAAATTTGAACAAATCTTAAGCTGTAAGGATCACCTGTGTCACATAAATTGTTACTTTCTGAAATTTGCAATGCTTAGTTTAGGAGTAAATCAGGAACTTTAGAAAGGAATAAATGGATAATGAAATGGTAAAGCCCAGCTCAGTGGTTAAGCAGGTGAATATGTATATCCTTTGTACAGTGTACAAACTTGAACATGATGTTTGACTGCCCTGTATTTAAGACAGGCATAGCACAGTCAGCTAATGACGCAGTTTGGTTTCTATGGCAGTGAATTCATGTTATGTAAGGAAGTTGCATGTACACAGCTCCGGTTGTCGTGATTCTGGGAACTGTGCTTGAACAGGCTCTTCCTGATAAACGTTATTTAATGGCTTTAAAAACAATAAAATACCTTCTAATGCAGCTAGCTACTAGTGCTTTTATAAAAAGTTCTAACTTTTGTTATTTTATTCTTGTTATAGCAATGTCAGCTTCAAGTTACTAGTACCAAATTTAAAGGCTAAATTGCATCTCGAGATCTTAGCTGTGCTTTTGAAAGAGACCTTGATTTTGGCCACTGCAGTATACAAGTGTGCCTTCCTTCATCATAATCATTTGAAGTTTTATAGGTTATAAGCATGCTAAATGCCTGCAGCATGTCAGGTGTAAATTCTACTTTTCCAACACGTTTCAGAAGAGAGCAAATTAAATGACCCTTGGAGGGAAGGAGAGGAGAAGTAAGCAGTTTCCATAAAGCCTTCAACTGCTAATTGCTAGGAGTAGTAAAAAACTTGAAATGATGAAAAAGAAATTCTAGTTTAAGTCTTCTAAAGATGGGTCTCTGTAACCCTTGTTTTCCTTGTGTTACTTCACTTAGGAGTTTCAAGTCTAGAACTGGTTGGTACTGGCACCTGAGTTCTAAGATGTGTTAAGGGAATATAGCCAAAAATGTAGGCTGGGTCATTGGCCCAAGCCAAGGAGTTTTGCTTACAAAACCTGCTCCTTTATCTGGTTAAACTATCCAGTAGTAAATTTATTACAATATCTGAAAGTTTTGTCTAAAATCTGTTTGGTTTGCTTTTTTTTTTGAGCATTAACATAACACCATAGCTAACACAGTATCTTAAAATGGTATACCAGAAGTGTGAAGGTGGAGGAAAGGTAGATCTCTGCAGAGTCCTTTACTGTGTATACCATGTCAAACCATATTTGCATTGAACTGGAGTGAGAGCTGGTTTTTTGTTGTTTTGGGTTTTTTTTTTTAAATGGCACAGCCCATTTAACAGGTCGTGATAAAGCAGTCTTGCTCTGCATTCTGATCCTGCCCATATAGTTATGCAATTTTTTGACTGGCAGTTGTGCAACCCTCTGGTGAACCAGTACCATTCAGTGAGTGGGTAAAAATGTAAATAGATGTTGTCATCTTTGCTTTTAGATGTATATCTGAATCTTCTAATAATGTTTGAAAGCATGAAACTCTCAGCTGTTTTTTTTCCCCTGAGTTGACATAAGGTGTATCAAATTAAGATCATACTATAAGGACTGCCTTCACTTAAAAAAAAAAAAAGTATGTTTTCACAAGTGCGTGGAGATCTAAAGAAAAACTTCTGATCCTTTAAACTTCTACCCCCTTCCCACATTTATTAGCTTGTTTAATAAAAGATGCTACTTCTATCTAGAAACCTTGATTTGATGAAATGTCAGGCTCTTCTTTCTTTGCTGCTCCAGTATCTTTCTAATCTGCTCATTTATGCTTTTGACCAAATCAGGTCAGTAGATCATGTCTGAGGCTTTCACTCCGTTTGAGTGAAACCCCCTTTTGAAACAGGGTAAGAATGCTCTTTGTTTTTTAGAAATAATGGCACCTTGATCTTTTATCTGTTTGCTTTGCTTGTGGAAGTGGTCTCCCGCAGAAGCAGTTATTCTGCTTTTGCTACACCTAGTATGTGAGCAGAAATTGTCAATAGCAGTGTACAGTATGAGAATGGGCAGCGTGTACTGACCAAGTGTTGATCAAAGCACTTAATCAGTTGAGCACAGACCGTCTCCATCTTCCCTAGGTTCCTTGGAATCCAGAGGACAGATGAGTTTTTATTAATAGAAAGAATAAGAGAGCAGCACTGACTATTGCAGCACAAAACAGCATGGTAAAGAACATTCCCGTGTGTGGCTTTGTCTGTTGTTTGAGGAAATAATAAAATCTGGTAAATAAGCACTATAAAAAAATAATCTCTGATTCTCCTTTACTAATTTCCCAAAGACAGTCATGCTTAAAGATCTTGAATTTTGTGTCTGTCAGCCAGACGGCACTATTCTGGAAACCAAGAATATTCCAAAATGTGCCATGGTTATTACATTAAATGGGTGAACAAAAATTTTATCTTAATAGGGAAGAAAGCATTTTAATTTTCATTTCTTTCAATCTTTTTTTGCAGTATATTTTCAGAATTTGATCAGAAAATATGCAGCTATGGATCTTCAGTAAAGTGGGAAGTGCAGATACTGGATTGATTTTTACATGTATAAAATAGCTTAAACCTAATGAACCAGGCACAGACAATAGCATTTCTTATGTATATACCCTTAGTAATTTAGCTGATCTTTTAAATATTTCAAAATATGTGGATATTAACTCATTATTTTGGAATATCTGCTTCAAAAACTTCAGATTCTAAACCTTGGATTTTGAGTTATGCTGAAGGCTAGCAAACATGTTTAAACTTACATGCATATTGGGAGTGTAGGTCACCTATTTAAATTTAGAAGAGATATTTACATAGAAGTAAGACTTAACTTCAAGTTTATGGATCCTTTTTATAAAGATGATATTATTTCCACTTTTTGGTAGTAGTATCTATGTCAAGCTTTAAGGGGCTTCAAAACATGAAAAATAAAAGCTTTATAATGTAAAACCCACAGGGATTCTTGTTGTTTGATCTGGAAACTTTTTTCTTTTTCAGAAAGATCTGCCAATAAAAATTCTAATCTTTATTACATACCGTGTTGTATGTGTCTTAGTAACCAAGTGCCAATGTGAATTTTTATGGAAGATTGGGAAGGGCAAGATACTGTTGTTACTGTGTGATGGGTTGGCAGAAGATCTCCTTTTTAGGAAAATTTGCTTTAGCTAGCCAGTTGTATTCCCTGCCATGTGATGTCAGC
>NW_010412174.1:0-1489 GCF_000710305.1 Buceros rhinoceros silvestris | reverse complement strand
GATCTGCCGCGTTGCCCCCCAGAGACTGGAGAGATTTGTCTTTGGCCGCGGTCATCAGTGTTGTGTCGTTTACGGCATGACTCATGTGCTGAGGTTTGCTGTTGCTCCCATCTCCTGGTGTCTTCACGACCTCTCGAGCAGCACGGGCAGTCACATTGTGGCCGATTCTGCTTGTTTCTATTAGCTCTGGGAGAAGAATTAGTTGGTGGAAAATTAGTTTCACCGACTGGCCAACGACTCTCCGAACACAGACCGAGGTGTGAATTTCTTCCTTCCCCTATTAAAACCCTTTCTGTCTCTATCATAGGACAGAAGGATTCGTTAAGGTAATTCGAGGAATTATTAAAATTATTATTACCTTGGTCCCTCGACCCTTAACAGAGTGTAACATGGAAAGAATGGTTTGTAAAATGAGTTGCACCGACTGGCCAACGACTCTCCCTAATACATCTGCCAACTTCTGCACCTTCGCAATAAGAGCTCTTTGGTTTTGACGGTCAGTAACGTCATCATACTGACGGATTCGGTTACACACCTCCCCTACAGTTAAATTTCCTGGATAGTCTGTCTGACCCCACAGCATGGTAGATAATGTGTGGGAGCAGTCTTTTGGCGCGCTCCAAATAAACCTTTTAAGTAAAGCCGGGGTAGCGCACACCAACTCAAGGTTGAACTGACGGATTCGGTTGCACACCTCCCCTACGGTTAAATTTCCTGGATGGTCTGCCTGACCCCACAGCATGGTAGACAGTGTGTGGGAGTAGTCTTTCGGTGCGCTCCAAACAAACTTTTTAAGTAAAGCCGGGGTAGCGATCACCAACTCAGGGTTGAAATTTCCATCATCTCGTTCACCATAGAGAATTTCTTTCATAGCCAGCTCTCTCAGGTATTCGATACCTTTACTTAGAACATCCCACAGAGGGGCACGGTGTGTGAGGTTGTCTCTAGTGGGATATCTGTCTGAGCCTTACAGCTAGCAGAAATCGCCTAAGAATACTGAGTCTTCCCTCATATGCTCCTATCTGACTATCTATGCCTCTTCCAGGGCCATGTTTCCTAACTGCCTAGCTTCACCGCCAGTTAATTTAATGCTATCACCTCCTTGATCCCAGCAACGAAGGAACCACCCCAGGATCGATTCATCTGGACGCCTGCTAAACTCCTGTCTAACGTTTCTCAAGTCCCTCCTAGAGAAAGGTTGAGTATCCTCATCCTTATCCTCGTCCTCACCCTCTGAGGGCTCAATTCGAAGTGGTCTTGGTTCATCTCGCATGGGACTTCGTCTCTCAGACTGACTTGGGTGTGCGTCACCATCAGAGCTGCCAGGGTCACCAGGCTGATCATCCGCTGTCGAAGCCTCGTCCTCTCTCGGGACTTCCTCTCTCTGCTTCTTCATTGGGGGCGACTTCTACTCGTTGTGGTGGAGAGGCGGCAATAATGCTTGTGTGGTGCCTATCTTTGATGATAAACCACACCAGGGCAATGTTAG
>NW_010412173.1:1785-2002 GCF_000710305.1 Buceros rhinoceros silvestris | reverse complement strand
GGGTTTCCCGGCCGCACAGTGGAGCAGTTCTTTGTCCTCTTCGTGCCAGCCCCGTCCTGGTGTGGCATCCCCCGTGGGTGCCTGGCTGGAGCCCGGTGACTTTCCTGGAGGGTTTCGGCACCGACTTTCTGGGGTCTCCTCTCGGGAACAAGAAGCTGCAGCTCGGCCTTTGGGTCTGGGGGTCCCTGGCAGCTCCCGATTTCCAGTGCGAGATCAG
>NW_010412173.1:0-1579 GCF_000710305.1 Buceros rhinoceros silvestris | reverse complement strand
AGGGCCATGCCAGTGGGACGTGTCCCCTGCGGGACGTGGGGACCTGGCAGGGTTGGGTGTCTCGCGGGATGGCTGGTGACCCCTCCTGCCCCAGTTCCCCACCTCCCAGCTGGTTTCTTCTCCCCAGCTCTTTTCCAGAGCAGCTGTCAGCAGGACAAACCCCTCCGGCCTGGCGCTGGCTCTGCCGGAGCTGGGGGGTGCTCAAACCGGTGAGTGTGGGACCTGCTGCTTGGGGGAACTGGTTTCCACCGGGGTTCAGCCCCTCAGCCCTAGCAGGCGATGACGGAGGGCCAGAGCCAGCAGCCTGGAGCGCTGCCACAGCGGGGCCTGGGGCAGCTCTGGGCCCTGTGCAGAGCCCAGCATGTCCTGAAACCTGCCTTTTCCAGCCCAAAAGGTGCTGCGGTGGCAGCAGAGGCCACTCCAGGGATCGACACCGGTTCTGGCAGCCCTGTCGGTGTCACGGTGAAGCCAGCCAGGCTAGGTCTGAGGAGTGACAGCCGTCTCAGTGCTGCCGGTCCCTTGGGAGGTGCTGGTGGCACCAGCAAGGCCATGGCTGTGCTGGAGCCTGGGGAATGTGTTTTCAGCCAGATCCTGGCTCTCTCCTGCTCTCCCAGGGAGAAATGGGATGTTTCTGGTGTCTCATTCCTGTTCCGCCCTCCCCTCCCATTGTGGATGTGCAGCACTGGGGAGCTGTTGCTGAAAGTGCCAGCAAGGGGCTGGGAAGAGCTGCCTGTGCCCCGGAGGCTGCAGGATTTGCAGGGGCAGCAGCTTTGGGGGCTCTTTGGGCCATGCTGTGCCATTGGGAGCTCTGACTGTCTCATGCCTCTCCCTGCTCAGGGATTGACAGATGGACAAAGCAGCCCAAGCCACATGAAGAACTACCCCTGTCAAAGAGACCCACGTGGGTTGTGGAGACCCCAGGAAGAAGCTGAGCACCCGGGGCAGAGGACCACGCTGCCACCTGCCCTGCACATGGAGACAAGGCAGGGACGCTCCAGCTCCATTGCAGCTTCCAGTCAGTTGCTTCTGCCCCCTTTTTGGTTTTGCTTGTAGATGGCTCTGGCTAGTTTCAGCTCCGGTTCATTTCAGGTCCGGCCCATGGATGTCTCCAGTTTGTGGCTCCAGCTAGTTTCAGCTCCCGTTCATCTGTGGCTCCAGCTCATTTCAGCTCCTGTTTGTTGCAGCTCCAGCTCATTTGTGTCTGCCTCCGGTTTGTTTCAGGTCTGTGGCAACTTGCTGTGATACTGGGCACCCGACCTCTGCCATCGGGGGTCATTTTATACACGTTTCTAATATAGAAGATGCAAAAATGGCACTTTATTGTGTAATGACACAGGGTTATATAGTTCCCCCAGAAGCCTCGCCCATCGTGGGCGGTTACTGCATTACTGTTACGTAAGCACGTAAGCACGTAATCTTCTGACCGCCCACACTGCCCCCAAGTGTTCCACAACATCTCCCCCTCCCCACGATTAGTTAAAAGCATATAAGCCGCACGGGTATGTTTCGTGATCACTTCCGTTAATATATTACAAATAAGGTGACGTTTGATTAGAATATTAACAAACATTACAAACAA
>NW_010412172.1:787-7043 GCF_000710305.1 Buceros rhinoceros silvestris | reverse complement strand
CTTTCCCTCACAGTGCACAAAAAGTTTTCACACGACTTTTGGGAAGTGAAGCGCCAGCCCCCTCTGTCCCTGATTGGGAGTCAAGGCATTTTCAAACACACCTCAGCAAATAAGCGTATAAAAAGCTGGGTTTGAGACAGTCCTCTGGGCGAGCCGAGGCACAATTTGATTTTTCACCCTGGGACAGAAATATTTGCTTCAGAGAGAGAAGAAAAACATCTGCAGTTACCCCAGTATGCCTGAAGCAGTAAAACTATTCCTTCCATGAAGCAGGTAGAACTTCCCGCTCTGCTGATCACCAGTGGGGGTGGCTTTTGGACTGAGTTCAACCAGACAAGGGCTAAAACCAGCTGTAAGCCCCCAGACCCTGCGCCGAGGGGACAGATACCAATGCTGAGAGGAAAAGTGAATGTGGGTTAAGACGCCCAGCACAGAGCTTCTGCATGCAATGCAGAAAACCCACAAGCATTTCCTGGAGGTCCAGTCAGTATCCCACTTCACAGGTGGGGAGAGCCAGAAGCCTTGGAATATTGCTCCTGGTAAACTCAAGTCTTCACCCAGCTACCAACGGAAGGACTACTTTACTGCATGGAAGTTTGCTCCAGGCAGAGTTTGTGGGACTGAAACTTGTGAAGTGATGAACAAAGACTCCTTTCCTCCCCTCGCACCAGCATGGCGGCTGCGTGGTGGGTTCTTTGTTTGTATATTGGAGATGTGGGTTGAATTGGGGAGAAGGTATTTTGCTTGTATATGCCTATTTATGTATTTATCAATCTCTCCCTCTCTCTCTTCACCAGTCCTATTTAACTTTAAATGATTCGTTTATGGTTTTAATTGCTTTTAGCCTTCAACCACTTCTGTTTCCACCCCTTTAAGTTAAAACCTGTGTTTCACATTATTTTCTTGTGTTCCTAAAATATGGCCTAAAATATGCCTAATGAACCACTTAAAACTCTCTTTTGTGTAGTCTTTGGTGGTTTTACATTTTGCTCAGAAGCTACAATAGCCTCTAAATCTAAAACCACAAGAAATCTACAACAAAATAAAATAATAATAATTTTAAAGTTAGGTTTTGGAGGCCTCTTGGGAAAAAGCCCTTTCTCTGCGCAGCTTGGTCTTGCTGTCTGATGTTAACAAGGAATATTTAGCCACACCTACAATCACAAAGAAGCATCAAAAAGGCAGAAACAGAGCTGTTATTTCAGAGGTGAATGCATACTGTTACATTTATGTTTCTCACAGGGAGTCTGGGCAGTAAGCTACTGAAAAGATTTGCCATCATTTTCTTCATACAGGTTCTTAGTTTCAGTTGCACAGACTTCTGCAGTTTCTGTTGTGGAGAGCTAGTATAAATGACTCCAGCCAAAACTCAGGTAGACAGTGGGCTCTGCAGAGGAAGTAGCCTAATACATGTTTGCAGCCTTTGCAAAGAGGCTGAACCCAGAATGCATTTAAGTAGCTTTCCTTCCTTCTTCATGTAGTGCACTTGGCTTGTCAGTGTAGGGATGACTGTGAATGCTACTATCCAATAAGCTATACATCAATAGCCTCTTTATGCAGGTGTTAACCCTTGCTAGTCCCCTGAAGAAGGACAAGTCCCTCATGGACTTCCTCAATCTGTAGAGTAGATACTGTGAAGAGTGAAAGCAGACTGATACTGAAACTAGAATGAATTAAGCTTTTGTCCATGATGCAAACATGGGCATTCTTTGCATTCATCTTCTCCTATATACAAAGAAGGAAAAAAACCCTTTCTGATTAAAGAAAATCTATTCAAACTCTCTCTAGATACATTTCTCTCTTTGAAAATGCACACAAACTTGGTCATATACAATGGCTGTGTATACTCTTTACCCATTGCATTTATGTTCTGTAGAGATAAAGCAGCGCTTCATAGATCACATGTTCTTAATTTGCAACATAGTCAGTCTATCCTAGCTTTGAAAAAAAGGAATGCTTCTAAAACAGCAGTTCAATCAGGAAAAAAAAATTAGGCACATAGGAAAGAGAGGGAGGATGGACTGCATGACCAGACAGTAAATTAGAAATAGTTACTGTCTCTCCAGCTTTCTTGTCCTCTGTGTGGTAATATAAATAAATAACCAATGAGGTAAGGGAGGGTTGTACTTATAAGAGTTCCGTATTATGAATACAGAACAAATGATCAATTAAAATTGTTGCATATTAGTTTCCAAACAGATCTGCTGGTAGTCGGACACCCTGTTATGAGGGCCAGAAGTGTAGCTTGATCTGTGATGTCACAGAACAGCATCTCCAGCAGAGGTGCTGTTCAGACAGATGCTCAGACACAGATGCTCAGTCGCAATGGTACTGCAAGAGAACTTGTAAAAGGCCATTTGTTTGACTGCATTTCTTGTCTTTCAAGTAGATGAACCAAATGCTTGGAGTATCAGGAAATCCTTCTAAGCTAAATTCCACTGTATGTCATCTGCTTGGGTTTATTTTGCACTCAGTCCTGAGTAGGTGAATCTGCTCAGCCACGTGCCAGCAATGTGTGTAAGTTTTCCTAGCCAGCTCAGTGAGACAAAAGTTGTTTAAGTGGGGATTTCAACTGAATGATTCTACAAGACAGCCTAGTCAGTGCGTAACAGTAAAAGAGGCTGCATTTTAAGAGGCAGTTCAGTAACTCCAGAAGCATCACCCAGTGGGATCTTGTTAGCAAGTATCTGAAGTGACATCTACTGGTGTAGATTTGGATGAGCGTGAAACCCAGAAATGAAGTTAGAGCAATGCAGAAATGCACAATGAAGCTGACTAATGAGTCCCAAAAGGTATTAGTGGGGGAATCAGCATCTGGAAACTAAACCTGCTGACTTTTGCTAAATAACTGAACATCTAACCACTACGGAAGCAGATGAAAAAGATGTTAGTTTGCTTCCAAGCTCCAGTGATTTACTAATGGTGCCTCCCATTTCTGAATTTTAAAAATGGACTAAAGCTACAGGAAGGAATGCATGCATGTTTCCCATCAGGGAAGCTCTGTTAGTTTAATGCCAAGAGGTACACTCTCACTCAGACTACCTAGAGAATTCTACACGTGTAGGTGGCTGGATTCACAAAGTCCAAAATATGCTACATATCCTGGGACTTCCATGAGAATATAAAGATGAAACTACAGGAACTAGGTAGGAACAGATTTCCTAAAATCACTCTGAAGATGACTAGCAGGTACACCAGTCCCTTTTAAGTGCTGAAAAGCATGTCTGGGAAGGCATCGTTCTCTCTCTCAACTTCAAGAGAGACTGCTGAACTTAGCACTATTCAGATAACTTTGTTAACCTTTGGTTTTCTAGTTGTGCTTCCTCTTACTGGAGAAGACCAGTTTGTTCACCTTTTCAGAAAAGACAGTTGCTGCCTCATAGACATGGTCGCTTTTTCAGAGATACAAAGCAGAAAATGAAATTTGGCTGGTATTTCCAACCACTGAAAGTGTTAGAGAAGTGGATGATTTAGTAGAATTACTAAGGGCTGTAGTTTGCAAACAAGTCTGATGCTAAAGATCTGTACTCTAAGCTATGGAGAAAACTGATACAGAAACTCAAAAATCTGTCTGATAAGCAACACAGGCCAAGCAAGACATCCTTTCCTGCATCTGGTTGGGGGATTAGTTCTGTCAGGAGGTCAGATATATAGACCAGGTCAAATCACTTTATTGCCTCGGATGCCTCTAAATACCAATATGAAAATGATCTGTGGGGTTATGGTGCTCTTTAATCACCCTGCAAATGTCCTTTCCTTCTTTTGACTGTTTGAGCTTATTCTAGTTTCCACTGTCCTCAATAACCAATGAATCAAATGAGGCCAGAACACAGTAAACACCATAGGACATTGCCCTTGAAGCCTTCTTCATCCAGAATAGCACATGATTTAACTGCTGCAGAATGCAGCTCTTCTCAGTTGTCACAATTACTGGCTTTATGACTGTTCCCACCCACCCAGAGCCACTTCTTGAAAAGAACTGTATAATCCCTGTGCTGCAAAGCATCCCACTGGGAGTGTCATAGGCAGGCCTATTGCTTTCTCATAGCCAGAGGGTCTGTGACCCAGTTGGAAACACTACTTGGTCTACAGCACAGAGTATCTGCGCTGAACTAAACAAAGCAAGGAGGTTTTTATTTTGTTTGTTTTGAACTATCAAAAGTCACTGTGGAAAGAGGAGTAGAGTTAACTTAGTGATACCTCTCCACCTGTGCAATTCATGCACATCTCTGAAAATCTATTTTAAGGCCCATACATTCAACAGTAGCCACAGCTGCATTAGATCACAAGTGCTGGATAAAAATTCACATCATGGATTTAATATCAAAGATTTAAAAGCGAAAAGATGAGACAGAATGTTTCTGTTCAGTGAGATATGAATTCTACCACTCGAATTACAGAACGTGATTAATTGCTAAAGAAAATCTTTGTTTTGAGACCCTTTACCTTTTGACATGCAAAGAATATGATTTATGCATTCTTTTTGGTTGGCAATAGTCTCCAAGCAACAGTCTTTGAAGTTAGGCCAAAAGGAAACATCCTAGAGATGTACTAACACTGAAGAGTTCAGCTAACATTCTGAAGCTGTTTTGTCACAATGAAGTTTTACCAAAATAAAGGTTGCACTCCTGAGCTTGGAGCTTAATTTCAAAGGTCTAATATTGCTGGAGAATAGAGTCAATTCACATTCTGTTATTTTTCCTGCCCTAAGACAGGATTTTCACAGCTATGCACCAGTTACATATGGAAATACGCAAATGAAATATTTAAATACCTATATGATGTTTTATGTTGATTATCTCACATAAGAATCCAAGACTGCAGCTGTAACCCTGATTGCCTTTTTGTCTGTGTGATTTAGTGCTAAAAGTGAGTTCAGCAGTCAGATTAATAAAAGGACAAAAAAAGCAGCATTATGAGAACACTATTCCAATAAAGAGAACAAAGGCCCTAAGTTAGGGCTTCTCCTGTTGCCTGCTACCAAAATGTTCTCACTTTTCTAGAAGCAAATTCCAACACCTCCAAGCTTAAACCACAGTGATCGGAAAATTACATGTCTTAGATATCTACAAATAATTTATATACCTACAAAGAATAATTTGCATGGTTTTCCTAGGACATAGACAATTCCGAATATGGCAGAGAATCTTACTGCCTAACCACTGAGAGCATTTAATGCCCCAGTAAGAAAAACGGGAAGCACATCCAGAGACAAAAAGACTCACACTTAAACAGAATAAGGACTGCACATTCTCCTGCTGTGTGATAAGTTGTCTGCAGGAACAAACATCAAATCCCAGATTTCACTATTTCCCTACTGCCAGCAAGAGGTCAAGGAACTCCTGAGCATTTCTTACTGTGCCATAAAGGCTCACTAATGCAACAAGATGTTAACATTCTTCTGCCACCAAGGCTTTAATCACATAATGACCCTTCTGCTTTTCTATTTTGCAAACAGAAAAAAAAATCACCAAAACTCTTTATCTTCCACACAGATAAATTTCAGAAGAAACTGCCTGGTATGAACTCCTCAACTATTGTCCTGGTTTGAATTAGGACAGAACTATTTCTGTTCAGTGATTTTATCTTTAAGCTCAGTCTCTGCTAAGTGACTGCACTGTCTGAAGTTAATGGCATATTGTTGCAGACAGTGTCTGATTCTAGCAGTGATAACACTTGATTTTTACAGTTACTACCAGGGATTGGTGTGCAGAAAGGCTCTTGCTTATATTTTCTCCAGTGAAGATCAAGGTCACTGCTAAATCTTGTGTGCCACATTAGGGGTGCAGAAAGTAAGAAGCTGCACCTGTGAGGAGGAGCAGACCGGTGACCCTACCCTGACCAACAAGGTGTTCCATTCCATACATGTCATATTGGGTATAAAGCCGAGGGATTACAAGGATCAAGCTCTCTTCCTCCTTTTCAGCTTCTGAGGTCAGCTTCTGAGGAGGACTTTGTCAGTTCTGCCTTCCATCCCAATCCATGTATTCCTGAATTCAGTTCCAGAATCCAGCTCCTGCCTCCAGTTCCCATCTGTTGCGGAGCCCAGCCTGAGCCTTCCCCAGTGTCTGCCCATAGCATCAGTAATGATGGTGGCATAACTGTCATCAGGGGAGCTGAGTCCAGTATCAGTACTGTATATATGTGTATGGATATTGTGTTATTGTTATTATTTTCACTGAAGCAGTTTTAGTTTTCTTTTCCTATCTGTAAGTCTCCTTTATTCCCTTTCTCTTGCCTTTTGTGAAGGGAGAAG
>NW_010412172.1:0-690 GCF_000710305.1 Buceros rhinoceros silvestris | reverse complement strand
TCCCTTTCTCTTGCCTTTTGTTAAGGGAGAAGCGTTAATAGAGAGCATCTGTCAATTGTCTAGTGGCTGGCCCAGCCCTAACACTTGACAACTATGTTAATGAAAGCATAATAATAATAGCAACAAAGAATTAAATCCTCAAATGAGGAAATTCATTATATTTCTATCAGAATTGGATACCGCATATTAAATGAGCTTGAGAACACACATGTAAAGCATGGCAGAGATGAAATACTGAACATCTGCTTATTAAAAAAATTGCAACTTCATCTTGTGCAATGGAAGAGCTGAGGTTCCTAGAAGCATAAACATGTGACCAGGCAATTAGGCACTGTGCCACTATCTTTATACAGCACCCAACAAAATCAACTGCAATTGTAGAGACAATCTTAATTCTTCCAGCATTTGAATTGTCCATTTGCCACTTTTCCATTATTCTCATGCAAATTTCTTGCTCAATTTGGAGGGCAAGAATCCTTATTAACACAACTAAACTACTATATTCCCCATAGCAAATAAGGCTGGGCAAAGACAAGCAGGGCCAGAGACACCTCACCTTTCACTTTGAGAACTGAGTATAAAATAGCTATTGAACCAGTTCACGCTCCATCTCAAGCATGGCCTAAATTTAGAGCAGATCGTCTTGAGTGCCATCACACGGCTTGTACAAGACAACCAGGTGATCAGGCC
>NW_010412171.1:36492-43594 GCF_000710305.1 Buceros rhinoceros silvestris | reverse complement strand
ATTCGGTGCAGAAAAGTGCACATCTGAACTCCCTGTGGTATGCATGAGGTGTTTCCCAATTTATCAGACAGAAAATTTTGGGTGAACTTCTTGTGGTGATACATCTCACATCAGAGCTCAGCAGATAATAAGAGGGCAGGAGGCTCTACTTGGGATTAGTGCTGCACATGCAGGATCCTGTCTCAATAGGTCTTGCCGCACCAGTAATGCTACAAAAATTTAAGGATCCCAGAGCAAGAATAACCAAAATATGTAAACATCAGTGAGAAGAAGCAGAAAAAATTTGAAGGAAAGTGATCCTTTTATATTTCATATTCCTTTCCTTCTGTGAACAGCTGTCACAGAGCAAGCAGAGCAGAAAGAAATCAGCAAACAAGTGAAAGGTACCTTAGATAGATAGGTGGACATGAGTAGCACAGGCAGGGGGAGGAGGAAAAGAATCTGAATCCGGGTTCAGGACTCTGCAACAAGCCCCACAAATGTCTGTGGTGGCAGGGTCAGCCCCCCTGCCCTGGGTAAATGAGCACCCCAAACTTGTGGGAAGCAGGGATGTCCTGTGTGTGTTATGAGGAGGTCAGGGCTCTCCACAGCCACCTCCAGTCTGCTTTGAAGGGCAGGTGCAAGTCAATGTTCTCAGTAAACGCGAAGCAGGTGGGAGTAGGAGGCTGTAAGGAGCCATTAACTGCTGGAAATGGGTTGACTCAGAAAATAATGAAATGTGGTAACAAGGAACAGCAAAAACTCTCAAGAAGTAGGAATGCAGTAAAAAATATGGACTATTCCTCTGCAGGAAAGCAGTGAAAGCCTCACTGCTTCTGACAGGAAGGAAGACATACTTCACTATGGTAGTGGTTAGGATACGTAGCAGGTCTTTTCCATCTCTGATTTCTGAGATCATATAGTCAGGCATTTTAACTATAATTAATCATACCACCAGGCACCATTTACCCAGGGGTGTGCCTTGGCTCCTCTGCTCTTACCAATGTGATGCAATTGCCTCCATTAGACACAGCTCCCTGAGCACAAGCATCCATGACTCATCGGGGGCTGTCTACCTGTTCAACTGCTCAGACTCAATTAAACACCATCGAGGAGCAAAACACAGGGTCCATTTGCACTGTGGTGTGCCACAGCAGCCTGGTACATGAAACTACCTTGTAAAGGTGGCTGGTGAGGACCATGGGGTGTGTAGTCACACTCTGCATATGCACATAGAGACCAAGATGTTGCTCCAGCACTTTACTGACAAAATCAGGCTTAATACAAATATTGCTCTCCCTATTAAACAAATAATAATAATAAAAAAGAGATACAGGGCAGAAGTGGTGACTTGTGGTAAATTCTGTTCTTTCTAAAGATCTGATCTCTACTTGCTCTGAATTCAGTGGTGGTCTTTATCAGTGTCATTTTTAACATTGTCTACTTGAATGGCAGAGATCCCCAGTGCAATGTAGGGGATGGTGTTAAGACTCTAGCCTAATACTTGAGATGTCTTGGTTTTATTCCCTGCTCTGATGGTCTAATCCCAGATTCATCCCAGCTAAATTTAGGCACCTAACAGCTCTGTTTGAAGTAAGAGCTTTGCTTCCTTTCCGAAGGAGGCAGGGATGATACTAGGCTCTGGTCTGATTGTGCCTTATGTTTCTCAGAAGCTGGGGAGGGTGCTGAGGAGATTGAGGAAGGGCTGGGAAAATACAAAGAGACTGGAAAAGAAGAGGCACTGCTACCAGGTACTGAAGTGAAGGACTAACCATCAGGTAAAAACAATCACTTTTCATCTCTGAAGTAGGAGGAATGGTCTTTATATTAGAAAAGGAGGAGGAAAGCATTGAGGGTTGTGAGGCATGTTGATGAAACAGTAATGGGGAGCAGAGCATTCAGAGACCAACCCCAGCCTGTTTCTTATGCACCAGCGCTGTGAACCAAGTGACTCATCAGGATTTGAACAACGTTAGCCTTTCCTTATGGGCTTGTCAGGCCAAAGCTTGGATTGTCTGTAGTGATTAGAAAACGAGGTGACAGGCCAGCTGCTATCTTTCCATAGACCTCTGAAAGAGGATGGGAGGATGGGGTGAGGCATGCTAAGGGAAAAGAAGCATTCACAGAGATGCCAGTAATAGCACTGCTTGGTACATCAGCACACACCTGCAAGTGTCCTCGTGAAAGAGAAGAAATAATAGTCTGGCAGATGTTGTGACAGTTATTTTTCATGGGTGCATACAAAGGTTAGAGCAGACATGGGATTTCAGAGACTATCATATGTGGCTGTATGTCACCACTAGAACGCGTAGAGAAGAATTCACTTGATTCCAGGAAGCAGTTGTTAATGTACTGCAGCTGGCTGCTTTTTTGTTGTTGTTGTTGTTTTGAAGAGTACACAAAGTATGTTATTACATGACTGCGGTGAAGAGCAGTGGACTCTAATGACCGTAACAAATTAATCCTTACAAAAGCTCCATGAGCAGTAGCATTAGTATTAAAGTTTAACTTTAAAGGTAAAGCATGAAGTAAATGAAAGGTGTTTACATTAACATTCCAGATGTTTGATAATGAACAGCCCCATGGACATGTACTTGCTCCTGCCATCTCCTCTGGAGCATGTCACAGATGAGGAATGGACAAAGTGTTGTACTGCTCCTGAGGATGACTGTTGACTTTTAGGAAATGTCATCCTACATCCTGTCATAGCGTTGTTGTGGCTGTGGATCCGGATTGTTTCCCTCACTTCTGCAGTAGGAAGCCTGAGGGATTGGAGTGTGTCTAAAGTGCATCTTATCATGTGCATCTTGGTGGACTTTGGCTTTACTATGTATTTATTATCTTTGTATAAAACAAATTACAAGGTGTCTCTTTCCCAAAAAGCTGTCACTCTAAATAGGAAAGACAAAAGGAAAGATGTGTAAAAGAGTGGAAAATTTAAACATTTCTGTCATCTTTGTAAACTTTTACTCCAGATCCACACCAAAAGGCTGTCTGTTGTCTTCTCACATTCTCACTGTTCTGTTTCTGTACATTTCTAATTTTTTTTTTTTTTTTTTTTTTTTTTTTTTTTTTTTTTTTTTTTTTTTTTTTTTTTTTTTTTTTTTTTTTACCATTTGGTAATTTCTTCTCCATTCCTAGCACAAGTTGCCTGAAAGTCTTATTGATGGGTTTAGAGTACCACCACATTCAGAAGAAAGTTTCTGCTTAATGACACAGCATGTGGAACTTCCTGCTAGCCTGTGACACTGGATCGAATTTCCATCTTGCGGGCAAGCTGTGCCTTGAGCAGACACAGGATGTGATGCTCCACTTCTGAATTGCTGGATTTTCCCCTGAAGGGCAAACCAGAAGCATCTTCTTGAACCCTGGCAGGTGAAGCAGGCATCCTGCTAGTCAGTGCCAGCTGCTATCCAGTCATCCCGCCAGGCAGCCACATCCTGAACACTTCACTTGGCTTTAACTTGTTCACTTGGCGAGAGGCATGGGTTAAAATTAACCCTCAGCTTCCTGAGCTTGTCTTCATTTTATGAAGTAAAGATGCTTTGGGGAGTTCGGAATCGCGGATGTAGTCCAAAGGGTGCGGGGAGCAAACACCTGAGAAATCCCTCTTCAGTAACAGTGACGCTTTATGTGTTGGTCTGTGTGAAGGAGTCATCTTTTCTGTAACGATTTTGAAGAAGACACTTTATTGTCCTTGTCCCTGCTGTGGGCCCCCAGGTCTTATCTTAAAGGTGGGATAACATAAGTTGTCGAGTCCCAGGGTGACTTGTCCAGAGTACCTTGACAGGTCATTTGGTCAAGCAAGATGGGAGCAGACATGTTTTTTCAGGGCATCTACTGCCCTGGATAGGCCGGTGTGCTCCTCAGTTAGTGCTATTTGGGAAAAGCCATCTGTGAATGTGCAAGAAACATGCTGGATCTTATGAAAAGCAACTCTACAAGAGATGACGGATACTTCTGTTTTGTCTATTTACTCATGAGCTCCCAAGGTGGCAGTGTGGCTGGTAGTGTGGCGGTCATTTGAATGTGGATTCAGGGGATGCTTGGGAGATTTCAGTCCTAGACAGCGATGCCATCAGTACGAGAGAAGGTTTAGTCTAGGAAGGAAGATGGGTGTCCGTGCCAAAAAACACAGAGCAAGCTGCTCATCTTTTGAGAAGGGGAATGAAGGCAACCTCAGGGTTTTAAGTGCTTCCCGGGGAAATAACACCCTCGAGCCCGGACACACACTCTGTGACGTATAACGAGCTGTTAACCAAGTGACCCACCAAGTTCCATGGTATGTTCCCCATCACTGGGAGTTTTTGAAACCATGACTTGATTTTTCACTAAAAGAGATGTGTTTAGTTCAAGCCGGCATTAATTCTTCTTGCCTGTGTGATAAAGGATATCAAACCAGAGAGCTGTGCTAGTCCTCCTTTTGATTTATTAATGTAATAATATTTTCTCCAAATAGTATGTTCAGCGGATATGTTTTCCAAATTGTAAAAAAAGTTCTGTATGAGTTTAAAACTTTGTTGTTGTGATCAGCGATTTGCACTGATTTTTGAACCTGAATGCATTTTCCCATAAAGTACAACTAGCTTCTACCCCCTCCTCTTTGCCCCCACCCTTGTTTGTAAATTGGGTTCCAATTTCAAATACTTAATAGGAGGAAACTTTGGTAGTTTATATTCTGGGCAGAATTCAGAGATTACAAACTTTCTGCAATCCGTTTTATTGCACCAAGATTCTTTCCAGAAACATTATACTATGTGTTGCTGTTTTCTGATTGGAACATGTGGTAACTCTACTTCAAGAACTAGTCAATGCCAGATTCCAGAAGACATTTCTACATTGTCAGCCATATAGAGGAAAATCAGAAACATCCGTCCTTTTTTTCTTTTTTTAATTCATTGAAAAGAAACATTGCAGTCACCAACTAGTGTGGGCAGTAGAAGCTGTGAAATGAAAGAGCCATGTGGAAATATATTCTGGAGTTTATTAATAATAAAGACAAATCACTAACCATTATTTACCGGTTATAAATATTGATGTTTAATATTCTGCATCTCTTTAGGAGTGATCACTGCTCATCTTGTGACCATCTGCCTACACAGAAGATTATTACCAGCTTCCAGTCTCTGAAATCAACTGCAATTTTTCACCTTTGTTAAAGCTTCAGCTGTGTTTTGAAATATTATCTCAAATGTCATATTTTAGGAATTTTTTTTTACTTTAAGAATGTATTTATTACCATGTTGTTCTTTAGACCCTCCTTGGACCAAGCATCTGTTCACAAGGACACATACTTCCCCTTTGCTAATGTGTAAGGAAAATCATTCCAGGCCCTGAAATTTAAAATTGGAAGGTTATTACTACTAGGTCAACATAAAAAAAAAAAATCAATGCATTTTGCTTGAAGAACAGCAGGCAGGATGAACAGCTTCTTAGACCTTGCTCAATGCAAACTCCTATAAGGTCACAGGCACTCCTCTCAATAAAGACAGCAAAGTTCCTGTCACTTTTATCATCCTGGGGTGTATCAGATCCATGGGATAAACTTAGTAGCGTTCTCGCTAGTGTTCTCCAAGTGAATACTTGGAAAGCATGTTTTACGTCTCAGTTTTCAGCGTTCCTGTAGATTAGGAATAATCTATCTCGCTTTTTTCACCCTTTGTAATTTCTGTAGACTTATCATTTTCCCTGAATGCTTGTTACAGTTGTTTTTTGGGAAAGAGCATGCATTTTTCCAAATGCTGTTGGCTGATGAAATGATAAGAACATAACAGTGCTATTCTCTTAGATTAATGAATCTCAATCTGAACAAGATTGAGTTTATCACAGCACATTATTTCTGCTGGGGGAAAATAGGACATAGTTTTAAAAGCCTCTGCTGATATCTTGAAAATATCAGCAAAATATTTTATAAATAAGAATGATTTTGTTTCAAAATGCTTTACAAATTTGAACACAAATATTTCACCTTCCTAACTGAAATTATTATTTTGGTTTATTCAAAACTTTGAAAAATAACCATTAATTTTTTTTGGCAGAACTGCCAGCACACCAGATAACCAGTTACATGCATCACCCCATGGATTTGTATTTATATCACCGTCAAAATCACAAGAAGATATACAATTGTAATGATACTGAACTATGTTTTCAGTTATGTTTCTAGTTTTGCCTGGGTGAGGTTTGTCCTCTCTGATACTTGCTCCTGTGTGACTTTTTGTGCCCCTGCTGCCCTTGTGTGTGCTCCTGTAACTAAAATGTATGATACAATGCTACAGACTTTTGTAAACATTGAAAAGGTAATATTATTAAAAAACGCAATAGATAATTTACTTGGAATTTCCACTTCCTATATGCCCTGCCCTCCAAGTAAATAGATAATTTACTTGGAATTTCCATTTTATATGCGCCCTGCCCTCCTTCTAATACCTCCTTAGATACCCTCCACTTATGCATGGTGACTGCCCAAGGTGGCACGTCATTTCCTTTGCTCTTACGGCAATTTTAGTTGTCAGTGAGTGTGACAGAAACAGACAAATTGAAATCGAATGGTTGTAACAGTTTCATGAAGAATCAGCAAGACAGGAATGTCAAGAGTGCACTCGCTTGGTTTTAGGAGCATTATTAATGTGTCCTTTATCGTGCGGGAACAGTTGTGCCTTTGTTTTGGTGGCATTGGTTTTTGCAAATTGAGTGACTAAGAGACCATTGATAGGTTTTTTTTTCTTTTCTTTTTTCCCAAATCTCACATGGGTCCTTTGACTGGCACATCTCTCTCTGAAGTGCAAAAATAGTGTGCTGCTTTGCTTTTTACATATTTGAGGAGCCAAAAAGGAGGGAGGAGCAGTGAATGCCAGCACTGTTGGTACTAATAGCTGATTGTATCCTGAGACTCAGCAAATGAGGCTATTCCCTGGCAAAGCCAGGGAGCATCACTGCTAGGTTCCCAAGCCTCTAACAGCTAGACAGATGCTGACAAAGGATGAGGTAATTTCCAGATGATGGATGGCAAGTGCTGCGAGAGTTGCAGTGGCAGGAAAGCTGTTAGAGGGAGCGTTTTCCTCACAGGTTCTTACCACAGTTGTGCTCAGTAGACATATGAGGTAGGTTCCATGGAGGGAAA
>NW_010412171.1:21347-36398 GCF_000710305.1 Buceros rhinoceros silvestris | reverse complement strand
AAGAGAAGGGGAGGTGGAGGAAAACAATGACAAAGTTTGCTCTGCTTGTTCATTTTTTTTTCATTCCATTCTCCGTTTGGTTGTTCCAGCCCAGACTTTGCACGACAAATCATTTACTGTTTCTCTCCTGTATTTCTGAGGAGAAACATGCAGCATTACTTTCAGAAAGGCACTTTGCAACATACAAGCTCTGGCAGTGAAGGACCCAAGGTCTGAGCCATGTGGACCATAGGGAGGAAAAAAGCAGTGGTGCTTAATGTGTAGCATCCAAAAACATGCTTGCTAGATGCTCATTGATTTTTAGTCTGGGATTCAGAAAATGTAATGACTTCCAGATATTGCCAATATTAATACATTAAAATCTTTCTTTTTTCCTGTTGAAGTGGTAATTTAAAGCAATGAAAAAAACCCACTGGAAATATAATCTTCCTGTAGAAAAAGGAAAAATTCTATTTCAAGTTTATAGGCCATACGGCCACATAGTCAGAAGAAGCATGGTATCTTTAGAAACATACATAACAAAACTTATCCTTTTGTAAATTAGTAGTTATTACAAAACTGTGTGTGAATATAAACACGACAGCTCTGTGAAGATAAAAATAAAATACAAAAAAGGATTTCAGCTTGGATATTGATCAAAGTCTGGTCTATAGCCACAGTGGTAAGAGGGTGACTAGACCATCAGAGGCCTTAAAATACAGGTTCAGAGAATTTACACTGCATTAGGAACGGTTATTTTAAATCATCAAATACACAGTGTGGCAATTTCTTTATACCATAATGTAAGTCAAAAGTTTGTCTCTGACTGCTTCAGTTTCAGCATAATATTTTTATGGATGTGGTATCACTTTAAAGCTCTTCCTGTGGCTTTAATTCATCACATGAAAGCTGACTAATCCTTACGTATATTTGTGAATACTACAGTAGGCATAAAATAACATTGTGTTAATAACAAGTTATTCCTTTATTTGTTTTGTTTAAAGATATAATGAATCTTGCAGGCCAGGTTTGATTAACAATAAACTTGTTTGCAGTTCTCATGCTTATCCAGTATCTTACAGAGACACGGAAGAAGGTACTGGAAAAAGCCATAACCATATCGCGGAAACAAACAAACCTTAAATTTTTACCTAAAGACTGAAAGAGAATGTGGCCTGTCATTCAAGGGATTTGGTGACATTCTTGTAGATCCAGAAAAACCTTCCAAATGAAGACCTCCAAGAAGGGAAAAGGGAAGAATAAAAAAAAAAAATCCAACAAACAGACAACTCTTGAACAGGTTGATGTGGGTACAAGGTCCTGATGTGGGTACAAGTCTTACCCATACGAGGGACAAGACTGCAGACATGGACTCCTAAATATTTAAAGCTAAATCATGCAAAGTGCTTCTGGAACTAAGGCTACTTGTTCCCTCCCAGAAATCACTTGGCAGTTTTCAAGCCCTCCACAGTAGCTGAGATCCTGCCTCCATCAGTCAATGGGGCGTTACCCTGACTCAGCTGAGGCCAGGTTTACACTCACACGCTTGTGCTAAAAGTAATGTTGAAAATAAGAAGAAAATATGTTCTCAGTCACGTCCTGGCTCAGTGTTAGACCTCTGAGTGCTGTATGATCCTTGACCTTTTCTGTTTTCCTATGAAAAGCCATCACCTGATGAACCTTGGGGTTTGGGGTTTTTTTAGATTTTGTTTTTCTTTAATGATTACTGTATTGACTTACCCAGATTTGCATGAAAGAAGGAAGAGTGCCTGGGTAACCAAACTCTTGTTAACTATTTAAATGTGCTCAGGGAAGAGAGAAGAATTTGCATTCGACGAATGAGCTCAAGCTCATGAGCTCTTATTTTATTCTTTCTTTACTTGGAGCTGCCTAACATGGATGATTTATTTGCAAATGAATTACTTTAATAATAGGGTTTGAGTTACCCAGAACATAGACAATCTTGACCCCATCTCTGCAGCTGTAAAAGTAAGAGCGTGGGTGTGGTTGCCTGGTGGCTGGCCAGGATGATACAGTTCAGGGGGGTGGATAAAATAACATTTACGCTTACAGTAACTGTTTAAAAATGTAATTTGAGTTCTGTCAAATCCTTCAAGTTCATCTTGGGAATCCAGCTTGTTAGGGCTGCCAATAGTCAACTCTTCTCACCCTAGTTTTTTGCAAGTTATCTCCTCCTGCCAGATGCATTTCACTGCAACAGTCTCATTATGGAGCATGAGGTTCCACCAGCCTTGCTCTGCAAATGGTTACGGTGGGACACTCCTAGCTGACAACCCTACGAAGCAAGCAGTGACCAAGCCTGGTCCGTGACACTCAGCACAGAGGGGCAATGCTATCCTGAAGGAAGTGTTCCACTTACAGCCCCGTATCTGCTGCAGCAAATGTTCCCATGTCAAACAAAGTCAGGCATTTGGTTGGATCCTCAAGGAAGCATGTGACAGAGAAACTGGAGTCTCAGAAGCAGGTGCTTGTCCTGAACTGGAATTGCAGAAGTGCTGCCAGGCTGTGGGGACCATGGGTACTGGACATCTTGTCTAACAAAGACATGGAATGAGATCTTGACCACTTTGCAGTCTCATAGCTGCTTCTTAAAAGGGAGCAAGTGTTGGCTGAAACAGCCACATCATTCCAACTGGAATAAGCTCTCTCTCCCTGAGATCTTCCCATGGCAGCACTCCGAGGACACAGTATGATCCTGCACCACACCTGGCACAGGCTGTTACACACTGAGCTTTGCTGTTTCAAGCCCTTGCAGGCCTTAACTGCATCACTTCTGCACTGAGCAGTGCAGACAGTTGTGAAGTGCTGTAGCACTCCTGAATAGAGAGTGCAAGGCATTATTTCTGGCTAGGAATAACAATTGCCTCCAATGGCATACTGTGAGCTGTGCTTACCTGTGTAGATCGATGGATTAGAGTCTTTTGCTAGACAAAGACCCCAAGCATGGGTGGTGCTTGGGCTGCTAGGGCAAAGAAAAGCATTTTGAAGAGTTTGGGGTCTCTGCTGATTGAAGACCCATGTTCACAGCTGGTCCTTTCAGCCTGCATTTTAAGACTACTCATGGAGTCCTTGTTGACACCAACAGGTTGCAGGATAGCATCCACAACTAAGGGATGTCTACCGTTGCTCTGCCGTGCTGGGGAACAGTTCATAGAGTTTAAGACCTGAGGGACCATTGTCTGCTCTCTTTACATCAGGCCATTATATTTCATCCACTTTGACTAAAATATGTTTTTTTCAGGTCAGCAACTGTTGTTGAACACAGAAGAGATGTAGAATAAGCTCTTTGGTGACTTGTTCACATAGCAAATTATTGCCTTCACTTGTCAAAAAGAAAAGTCAAACTTTCTACCTTGAATTTGGCAAGCTCTTCAAATTAAAAACTTGTGATTTTTCAAGATTAAAGAGCACTCTTAGTTCCAAATACCTTTTCTTTGTGAAGGTACATATATGCCCACACTGCCATCAGCATTATTTAGCATCTGGCTTCTGCAGTGACAAGATTTGTGGTCGTCTTCTCCTTTTGTCCTTCATCTTCTCTTACCTAACACATTTGGAACACTTTGCTGGTCTTGAACAAATCTGAAATGAGCGTAGAAGTCTCAGAGAAGAGAATTCATGTTGGCATCATGAAAAACTGACTTGGAGAGAGGAGATAAACTCAGAGAATGGAAAGCTCAGGTGTTACACACTCTGTTTGGTAGCTCAGGGCCAGGTCATGTGAACGTATTTACAGGCTACTTGAAACATGTCATCTCATGTCTAGTAGAGGAGTCATAAGAGACATCAAGACTAGGGAGTTTTCCTTCAGTTTTGTTTGTCTCAAACCCCTTTCCACCAAAAATTGATATGATTCAGTAATCAGGAATTCTGTTCATGGAACATTTTCTTTTTATAAAATTAAATGTCTTTCATTCATTAAGCTTTTCAGTAAATGACATTTTCTTCTGCTTTCAAGTCCTCTGTGTCCTCTTGTTTTTCTCTCTTACCCTTTCCAGATTTTTCAGCACCTAAAATTTGAGCATAAGACCATGTGTAGACGTCTATTATTGGTCCTAACAGTGCCTTATTCACACTCCTACTTTCTCCTTTCTTTGAAACCTCCCAGCTTTCCTTGCTGCAGCTTTGAAATGTGAATATTGCATATCTGTCATGGACCCCAACTCATCTTTACAGCTGATGGTTGCTAACCTAGTGCCTACCCAGTTCTGCAGACAAACACTGTATTTCCTTTCCTGACAACATGGACGTGCTTGGCTCTGGACACGTTGTCTCTGGGATAATGTATGGAGTTTTCCAGATCGTTCTATATGGCCACTATGGTCTTCTCAGCACTGCAGCAAGCTCTTACACATGTTAGTCTTAAGTGATAATTATTTTTTAATTACTTCTATTGATGTAAAATGCATGGTATATCTTTTCAACAGAGCTCTTAAACACCCTTCAACATAAGAGAAGTGAACAAAAGACACTGGAACATATATGAGAGCTATCAATTACATCATTGATGAATTGCTTTTAAGATTGCACCAAGGCCAATGCAATAATATTTTGGAAGAAATCTGTTCAGCTTCCATTATCCACTGATCTTCAGTAATTCTGCATCAGGGAAAAAAGTGGTGATTTGCCTGAGGTCCTACATACATGATGCCAGCTGATCATCATCATCCTCAGAAACATTCCACATAGACTTTATGATAATTTATTATAATTATGATCATTCCATTTAATTTTATTTTTAGTTACATTTCCATTATCAGGAGAATATTCTTAACACGCTTGGGTTCAATGAAAGCCATTGGATAAACCAATGTCTAAACAAGAAAATCCTCTCAAGATAAATCTAGATTGTATTTCCTTTAAAAGTTCAAAGCTCTGCTTTTTTATGGGGAACTCGAGCATTCATTTTTAAAGGAATTTCATTATAAAAATATTCAAACTCTTTAAATAAGGTGTGAATATTTGTTTTTCTCTTCACAGGTTTATATGAAAGCCTTGATCAATTTAAGTGGTTCAAACACTGAAACTTCCATTTAGTATCAGATCGGCATCTGTAGAATCATGTAGCCAGAGATCTGGGACACTGAATAAACCATACCCCAATCTTCATTACTTGTAAGTCCATTTAATCAGGCTGTTGAGGGAAACATGAGTCTGTAAAATTGTTTAGACATTCAAATAAGTGAAAATTAATTGTGAGGAAATTTTCCTGTTTCCATTCACTAAACAATCCACAAAATGTGCTTACGGCGTCATTTGAAGTGAACGTGTAGAAGTACATTGTTTTAATTAGGAGATGGCAGTTTCAAACACAACTTTTGAATTCAATCCAAGATTTTCAGTGTACATAGAGAGTTTCCAAACACACTTCTAAATATTTGAGCTTCAACTCTGATTTTAAGTACTGCATTTTGATGAGCTGTTGTAGTCTCAGGCTAGTAATCAAGTCTAGAACTTGCTACATTTCTCTCAGCAGATAAATCATCATCCACTTTTAATATTGTCTGGATTTTTCGAGAGACTAGGATAATGTGCAATGCAGTCATCTCATGGGAACATGGAAAGGTTTTCTGCTGTAATAATAACATTAAAGTGAGATTTTTGTGAAAAATCTTCCTTGTGGCTGTAAAATAGGTCAGCTTCCCTGACAGTAAATTTTCACAGCAGCCTGAAAGATTTTTGATATATCACCCCTGCTGAATTTTAATAGGGATAGAGTGCTTGGTTTTACATGTAGTAAAGAAAGATGTTTGATCTACATCCAGAACACAGGCCTGTTTTTTTTCCTTCCCAACATACAACAGCTGTGCAAGTAAGAGCAAACTAGTATGTGTGCGGATACAAGAGAGCATGAAAATGCCAGCTTTTGTGATTATGTTGCCCACGGATTTCATTGGACAAAAAATATCTTTTCCTCCAGTTGTGACATTTTTCTGTTTGTTTAGAGGATGTGCAGACATCTGAATATGAATCTATTCTGTTTTCTTTTTGCTTTTCTTGGCACCTCTAAAAATACCTGGAGACCACATGGTATATCTGTGCTCTCGCTGCACTTACTGCAGGGAAGACGGTCAGTTCGTGGTCACAGCTGGGCTCTTTGAACCCAGGTTTGCTTTATCCCCTGAAGGTACTATGATGGGAGGGGGTGTATCACTTCACCAAAAAGTAGATGTGTTTTCACACACACACACACACACACGCAAACACAAAGAGTCTGACGAGTCAGGCCTGGTGTTGGGGGTCTGAAGGTGGGACAGGGAGCTGGATAAGAAGGGAAGGAGTTATCTGTGCTGCAAGAAAAGCTGAGAAATGGAGCTGAGTCACAAGTTTCTGACCAAACCGCCTCCAAGTTTCACAGACGTTCTTTCCCAGCAGGGCAGTAGGCAGCAGAGCTCACTCTGTGGATAGTGCAAAGTCTCCCTGGCTGGCCAAGGGAGTCTTGCTGGCTGGAAGGGATAAGACGTTTCTGGTTAATCTTACTGTGACTGACAAGTTCACTACTGTATTGACTTCTTGTAGCTGCAACAAAGTCCTTTCATCCTGCAGAGGGGATGCAAGGTCTGATCTCTTGTGGGCTGGATTTCTTCTCTTGGTGTGTTTTGTGTAAAAAGTAAGAGAGATTTTCCTTTGTTTTTCACTGCAGTGCTGCTAGCCTGGTTGTTACATGACACTGTTTAAGAGCTATTTAAAATCTGATCTGACTGAAGTGGGGTGGGGGCGGGGGGTTGGAGAAAAGCCTGTTTCCTATTTCACTGCACAAATTATTATGTTTATCCTTCATTAGATAAAAAAAAATAAAATGTTTGTTTTAATGTGGGTTGAGTCTAACAGGGGAATTCTTCAGGTTTCCAAATTTACAAAGTGTTCTTCCTGAGTGGTTAACTGTTCTCATATTTGTAAAGAGGAGAGGAGAGGAAATTGCCAAAGAGGTTTTGAAAATTGCCCTGGACATTAATGGTTGTTTTATGTTTGTTTTTTCTTGTTCTAATTCTAATACAGGTTTCTCAAGTCACACTATTGTGCTGCTCTCTTTTAAATGTCTCTTATGGAAATAGCAACAACGTTGGGAAAATTTGTATGGAGTTGGTCTGTTTTGAATTACAAAACATTTTTGTATCATAAAGCTCTCGACCAGATCTTCACCTCCATCACCAAACATAAAGGGACAGAAAATCAGCTGGTCTGCGCTGGCTTAGCTGCATGGATTTCATTGCTGTGAACAAGTTAAAGATTTCACCCTTTGCAAAAATATTCCTCCTTATGAGATTTGTTTTCCTTTGGTTATGTAAATAATCTCTGAAACATATATATAAAAAACTGTATTGATTCAGCCTTGGTTAATTCATGGAAGAAATGACATGTGAGGCAAATTGCAAAAGCAAACATTGCTCTAGATGCAACAGTCTGCAAGTGGCAGGACAGCACCGGGCTGTGTGGCTCTCTGCCTGGGATTTGCCCATGCGGCTGAGGTAGCTGTAAACTAAGGTAAACATCTGCTTAGAGAATGTGCAGGTAATTTAATCTCATCTTAAGCCTGCACGTGTATTAAAATGTGCCCCTCTCCTTTGCACCGCCTCCCAGGAACCTGGGGGCAGGTTCCTGGCAAGTCCAGAGCTGTGGCACAGCCCTCATGGCACCATGGTGCTGGCCCTGCCTGGCTCCTGGCCACCCTGTCAGAAGCACTCCCACAAGCTAAGCAAGGTGATGAGGACTGAGCCAGTGACAACTACACCAGTGGTGGTATCCACACCCTGGTGCAGCAGCAGCAGCAGCACCACCACCACCACCACCATTCATACAGTCCCAAAGCCAAGGCAACCCTCTGCTAGGAAAGCCTTCTGATTTAATTAGTAGTTTATCAACCAGCCATGAAGTGTTACCTAAAAATAACAGAAGGGCCAGCCTTGCAGGCCTGTGGCAGTCACCTTTGTCATCTTGTCAGAGCTGGAGCTTGATTTTTATTCCTGCTTTGCAGATCTGTAAGCTGACAGAGGGCTGTATTTTCAGACACAAGAAGATACGAAAAGTTGAGGACAGAAACAACAGGCTCCTGAATACCCAGCTTGGCATTTACTTATACCACCAGGCTCCTCAGTCCCTTCCCCCAACTTTCTCGTGAAGTTACCCACACGGGAAATGGGTACCCTTCTTTATAGGAACCTTTCTTTACGGGTCCTGGTAATTTTAGAACTATAGAATCATAGAACGGTTTGGGTTGGAAGGGACCTTAAAGACTATCCAGTTCCAGTGTCCCTGCCACAGAAAGAAAGAAAGATAGCATATCTATGACATAAAGGACACGGTGACTACCAAGTAGTACAAAATCCATTCAATGCAAATTACCAAAATTGTGAAATCAGAATGTTTTGGGTTGGGAAGGACCTATAAAGACCATCAGTTCCAACCCACCCTGCCATGGGCAGGGACATCTACCACTAGACCAGGTTGCTGAAAGCCTCATCCAACCTTGAACACTTCCAGGGAGGGGGCATCCTGTTCCAGGGCTTCACCACCCTCACAGTAAAAAACTCTTCGTTACCTCTAATCTAAATCTACCTTCTTTCAATTTAAAACCATTATCCCTTGCCCTATCCTTACAAGACCTTGTAAAGGGTCCCTCTCCTTCTTGTAGGACTCCTATAGGTACTGAAGGGCTGCTATAAGATGTCCCTGAAGCCTTCTCTTCTCCAGCCTGAACAAAAAGAACCTGTTTTCAGGTGTTCCAGCCCTCTGATCATCTTTGTGGATCTCCTCTGGACTTGCTCCTACAGGTGCCTGCAGGATCCAAGTAGGGTCTCACCAAAGCAGCGTAGAGGGAGAGAATCACCTCCCTTGACCTGCTGGTCACATTTCTTTTGATGCAGCCCAGGATATGGTTGGCTCTCTGGGCTGTAAGTGCATGTTGTGGGCTCATGCTGAGCTTCTAATCAGCCAACACCCCCAGGTCCTTCTCCTGAGGGCTGTTCTCAATCCATTCTCTCCCCAGCCTGCATTTGTGCTTGGGATTGCCCTGACCCGTGTGCAGGACCTTACACTTGGTCTTACTGAACTCCACGAGTTTCATGCAGGCCCACCTCTCAAGCCTGTCAAGGTGCCTCTGGAATGGCATCCCTTTTCTCCAGCAAGTCAACTGCACCACACAGCTCAGTGTGGCTGGCAAAATTGCTGAGGGTGCTCTCTAATCCCACTGTCCATGTTGCCGACAAAGATGGCAAACAGCACCGATCCCTGGGGAATGCCACTCATCACTGGTATCCACTTGGATATCGAACCATTGACTGCAACTCTTTGAGTGCAACCATTCAGCCAGTTCCTCATCCACTGAGTGGTCCATCTGTCAAATCCATGTCTCTTCAATTTAGAGATAAGGATGTAGTGTGGGGCAGTGTCAAATGCTTTGCATGAGTCCAGGTGGGTGATGTCAGTTGCTCTTCCCTTATCCATCAGTGCTGTAACTCCATCATAGAAGGCCACCAAATATGTCAGGCATGATTTGCCCTTAGGGAAACCATGTTGGTCTTTACCAATCACCTCATTTTCCATGTGCTTTAGCGTAGTTTCCAGAAGGATCTGCTCCGTGATCTTGAAGAGCACTAAGGTGAGACTAACCGGCCTGTAGTTCCCCGGGTCTTGCTTTTTTCCCTTTTTAAAAACACCTTTTCCGGTCAGTGGGACCTTCACTGGACTGCTATGACTTCTCAAATATGATGGATATTGGCTTATCCGCATCATCCTCCAGTTCCCTCAGGTCCTGAGGATACATCTCACCAGGTCCCATGGATTTGTGCACTTTCAGATTTCTTAGCTGGTCTTGAACCTGATCTCCTACAGTGGGTGGTCCTCCATTCTTCTAGAGGTTTTTACCTTCTGCGACTTGGACAGTGTGGCTGGAACATTTGCCAATGAAGACTGGGGGAAAAAATCATTGAGTATCTCAGCCTTCTTCATATCCCAGATAACCGGGTCTTGTGTTTCCTTCCGGAGGTGGCTTACATTTTTCCTAGACCTCCTTTTATCACTGATGTACGTATAGAGATTATTCTTGTTGCCCTTGACATCTCTGGCCAGATTTAATTCTACCAGGGCTTTGGCTTTCCAGCCTGATCCCTAGCTGCTCATGTAGTTTCTCTGTATTCCTCCCAGGCTACCTGTCCTTACTTCCACCCTCTCTAGGCTTCCTTTTTATGTTTGAGTTTGTCCAGGAGCTCCTTGTTTATCCTTGCAGGCCTCCTGGCATTTTTTCTGACTTCCTCTTTGTCATGATGATTGCTCCTGAGCTTGGAGGAGGTGATCCTTGAATATTAACCATCTTTCCTGGGTCCCTCTTCCCTCCAGGGCTTTAACCCATGGTAATCTACCAAACAGGTCCCCGAAAAGGCCAGATTCTGCTCTCCTGAAGTCAAGGGTAGTGAGCCTGCTGTGCACCCTCCTCACTGCCCTAAGGATCTTTAACTCCACCATTTCATGGTCACTGCAGCCAAGGCTGCCCTTGAATGTCACATTCCTCACCAGCTCCTCCTTGTTGGAAGGGGTCCAGAGAACAAGTTCCAGCATAGCACCTCTCTTCAATTGCTCCTCTGTCACTTGGAGAAGGAAGTTATCATCAAGGCATTTCAGGAACCTCCTGGACTGCTTATGTCCTGCTGTGTTGTCCCTTCAACAGATATTGGGGTGGTTGAAGTCCCCCATGAGGACCAGGGCTTGTGAACGTGAGGCTGCCTCTGTCTGTCTATAGACTGCCTCATCTGCTCAATCTTCCTGGTTGGGTGGCCTGTAGCAGACCCCACTGTAATGTCACTTGTCCCCGCCCTCACTTTAATCCTCATCTATAAGCTCTCTGTTGACTCCTCATCCATCTCCAGGTAGAGCTCCATGCACTCCAGCTGGTCATTGACACCTCCTTGTCTCTTCTGATTTTTGCTGTCTTCTGCATGATTTGGTTTTGGTCCTATTAAGACTTTCTTTGAAACCCATCCCAGGTGGGTTGCAGCAGCATGGAGGGTCCCAGCAGAGTGCTGCAGAGCAGTCCCAAGTCTCTGAGGTTATTGTTGACTGGTAGAGGGTACATAGGCATACATCTTGTAGTGGAGTGGACAGATGATTAGTCTTAAAAAGAAAAGGTAAAACCATGAAAAATCGTTATTTGGAATGTCTGGCAAGCCTACTCTGAGGCTTTTGGGAAAGAATGAGGTGGTGGATGCAGAGGTTGTTATTCCATGAGCTAAACCAAGGAGGCAGGAAGCTCCCATCAATTGCTTTGTGGTAGAGTCCTCAGACTGTATTTCCACCTCATCCTGTCCTTTCTAGCGAAGAAGAAAAATGTGGATCTTTTAAAGTGGTAATTTGGAAAAAATATAAACAAAGTCTATGTAAGCAAGTGCTGGAGAAGTACTGCCTCTTTCTGGCTTGGTGTGACTATTTCTCTATGCATGGGCTTCTACCCTGTCAGCAGGAACAGTATGCCCTGCTGGACAGGACAAAATCCTGGACAAAAAACCAGCCCAGAGTCAGGAAAAGGAAACCAGTTTAGGAATAAAGAGTACCCGTTTGTCTCAATGGCTCGATCATTCTGCTGCTTGCTGTGGGAGTTTTCTGGTGCTCATTGTAAGTAATTCATGCTCAAAAGTATCTCTGCAAAGGCTGGTAGTTCTAGCCACCAGCTAAGATCTCCTGTTCCCCATATAAATGCAGTCTTTCCCCAAGATATGGAAGTTTTGCTTTTCAAAGTTAGATACTGAAAGCAGAAAGAGTCTTGTTCGAGGCTAGTGGGAATAGTTTTATTCCCAAAGAGGTGAGGAATGCACTACACTGGCATGGTCAAACCAGGGAAGTATCCTTGTTTCTCTTGGGCTCAGTGCAGTGCAGCAGACAGGTGAAACCCATGGATGTCAGGGGAAAAGGCCTCAGCAAGGGCTAGGCTGGGTCATAAACTCACACCGGGGAAGGGGATGCTGAAGTGGCAGCTCCAGGAGTCACTGGAGAATATCCAATTCCATCTCGCCATTACTGTATTTACCATTGCTCTCTGGTCCATGTGGTAGTATCTTCCGTGGTGCTTGGAGTGCAGTCTGTCCCATCTGCTCACCCTTCCTAAGGTGGTGTTACTACATTTTTCTCCTTTTCTATATGGAAATCATATTGTCAGTTCATTCCTTCCTCCCGTGTAACGAAAGAAGGAAGATCTTGCTTAGAAACAGAAGATTTGAAAAAGAAAGGCCAGAGTAAAAAAGTGTCATATGCTTTTCATTCTGGGACTTTAATTTATCTGAAAGCAACTCAAGCTTCCCTTCTGCTTCAGAGCCCAGGTCCCTGTTCTCCTGCATCCCAAAGCAGAGCTGATACAGCACCTGGATGCACAAAGGTTTGCCATGGTATTTACTTTCTGTTAGCACACCAAATGCAAAAACCTGTAGAATTAAGAAGGCTGAAAGAAGGAAACCAGGGCATGACTGGTGCTGATGGGTACGCCTGGGAACAAGGCCTCTGCCTGCTGCCTTACCTACTGTACCTGGCAGCGCTCTGACAACTTTGCCTTGAAATTGCAAACCTGAGGTTGACAGACTGCTCTGTCGATGCTCTGTGCAAGCTTAAATCACCAGACCATATGGTGTACGACTGTGTTTAGCACTCAAGGGCTGCTTACCATGCTTGTGAGATATTTTTAAATCGGTGCATTTTTGCATTTTGGTGCTGGGTCTGATTTTAAAAGCCACCCAAATGTAGAACCTATTGAAGAGATAAGCTGGAATCTCTTTGCAGCTGACAGAAGGAGTTAGTTGAAAGGACTGGGTTTTCTCCCTTTCATTACCAAGCTCTTTCAGATAAGGCAATATAATCTTAAAAGCTCTTTAAGTAAATAACCAAATAAGACATTTTAAATTGAGGACTTCATAAAAAGTCTTGAGAGAGTGTAATTTTCTTCCCTTTCAATTAATCCTGGAGAGTTCACCACGAAAGTCACCTGTTTTGATGTGAATTGCCTGAGAACAAGGCACACATGTTCAAGCTCAAGATCAGTCACTTCTCTCACAGATGCATGTGCAAACCTGCAATTGCACAGGGAGTCCACAGGCAAAACCAGGCTGTTAAGAGAGTATATGAGTGCAGGTTTTGGTCACAGAACTTTTCACTTTTGATTCCTATGTGACATCATCCATGGTTTTGGGAACTACTTTAATGGCTTGCTTATTCAAAAGACTTCAGTGAAGAACTCACAATTGCAACATTAATTCAGATAATTTACTGTCTTTTTCTGCAGAGCAAATGGACTCAATGGATTTTTTTTTAACTCAAGCTCTTTTTAAAGTCTGATCAAATAGTTTGGGAATGTTGAGTTCCACATATGAAATGGTTGTGAACAGTTAGAAAAACATAATGATGTTTCTGTTCTTATTTTGGATGAACTCACTATTAAGCCAAGGACAGGCTTGTCAGTCTGTGAATGTCTTGGTGCCAGCACATATTAATTTGTAGTTTTCTCACATCACCACAGCCCTGGAAACGTACACTAAGTCTAGCCTATAAAATTTTTCCACCAGCATTGTTATGTGAAGAAATGCTCTACTGGGGATGCAGCTCCATGGTCCCTACATTAACTTGGCTTCTTGTCCTTCTTCAAACCAGGGTAAGTTCTACTGCTAAGAGCTGTATTTATGTCTGGGTCTACACTAGGGCTAGTCGGTGCACAAGAGCTCTCCATAATGGTCCATATAGCCGAGTGCCCTGTATTCAGAAATGGGCAGTAACAAAAGCCATCAGAAAGGATAAAAGAAATGATGCGTAAGGTGCCTGAAGGCACCTTCAGGAATCTTTCCAGGTTTGGAAATCCTGAGCCACAGGTTGAATATAAGCTATTATGCTTAAGATACTTGGAAGACTAACACTCTGTTGCTCTGATCAGTTTATTTTTTTGGTCAAAATGTGCTTTGGACCTTTTGCAGAAGTTGGACATGTATTTTTTTGTGTTGGTTTTAAGCCTGCTACTTGATAACGTGATTGATTGCTGCCTATTTCCCCTGTTAAGAAAAAGGGAATATTCATCCCATGTTTATTTCCTCGGTGGCTTTCATGATTTAATAGATCTTTATTGCATTGCCTCTGCTGTCTGGGTGTCTCCTCTAGTTTTACTATTGCCTTCAGGAAAAAAAAAATTAAAAAATCTCTGAATATATCCGCAGGAAAATGCAGTGAGAGAACATTTTCTTTAAATAATTTCTGGTATTTCATGTAGTCTCTCCAGAACACTGTGTTGACATTTTCCCAGAATCCCAAGATCTCTTTTCTGAGTGATAACGGCTATTTTAGAACCTATTACAGGTCCTGCTAGGGTAATTTTTCCGTGGCACACTACTTTTAGTGCACCAATACCAACTGTAACATGACAAAATTACATTATCAAAACCCGAGTGGCTATACTAGTTCTGAAAAAAATCACACATAATTCCATGAAAAAGCCTTACCCTGATTGGTGGCAAGCTGTAACTCTGATTATCCGTTTTGATTCAGGTATTACATGCTGCAACTTGCCTCCTTGGACAACCATACAACAGGATGTTCACCAATGCTTTAATATGCCACGTCATCTTATTTTGCTGTATTATTACTACAACTCTGTGAACATTTATAGGAGTACCAGGTCTATTCTTTTTTTCTCTGTTTTTTTCCTCTATGAATTTTTTGTGACTTTTCCATCCACAGTTTAATAAATGCATTTGAAGAGTTCACGATCTTCACTAAGTAATTCTTGGTCTGCAGATTGTTGCAACTTTGCAAGCAAAAATGGGATTTAGAACATGTTTTGTGTCAATTATGCAAACTACCCAATCAAGCTACAAATTGGCACATAATTTAGGACTGGCTGAAGCACAATAGATTGCTAATTTTATAATTTATGGTGCTAGCTGAATTGTGTAGTGCAGCTGTTAACGATGGAGGAAACAGAGTTTAAATTCCCTCCTGACAATGAAAGCTGACAGAAGTGCTGTCTTGAGACTGGGAATAGCTGACTGTTTTCACAGAGCAATCTCTTAGGGCATGGCTGTGCTGCTGAAC